>NC_087207.1:28223343-28225843 GCF_015104395.2 Macrobrachium nipponense | reverse complement strand
TGTTGGGTAATGGAGAGTAACGGAGAGAGAAAGGCAGGACACGTACAGTACAAACAAAGGAAAGGGAATCCACAACACAATCCACAGCTAAATCTCCTAAATGGTAAATAAATCCTTCTTCGTGGTCCAGTAACCATAAAGCTCACTCAGCATCTGACGGTTTATATCCTTAACCCAATTTTGTTATAAAAATTAAAATAAAAAATTACAGTTGACGAGTATTGATTTTGTTTTTTAAATTTTTTATTAGTTTTAGATAAAGAGTAGGGCAATTAATTTGTGATGTCCCCCCCCCCCCCCCTGAAACCACTGTAAGATAGACATTGAGTAATCTACCCCGAATAATATGCCACAGAAAATATTTTATTGTTTTCCATAATTCCATTAAATTAACAACAAGAACCACAATCTTCAGCGACTCTTGTTTGTTTATTTTTAAATTCACCTCAGTACATGGTGTGCCTCATTGTTCATTTGGAATGGAGATGAACCCAGGGAAGCGTTCGAAAGCTTTTTGTAAAGAGTTAGAATTATACACGAACTCGCAACATTTTTTTTTTAATATTATTGTGGGCCCCTTAGAACATTATATACTCTCGCGATAGAAAGTTTCCACCCCCCCCCGCCCCCCCTCCCCAATAAAAAAAGAACCACAAAAGATATGATTAATAGAAAGAATTTATTGAGGCAAGATAGTCCCCCCCCCCCCCCCCCCCCCCCCCCCCCCACAGAACCACAACGATATGATTAATAGAAAGAATTTATTGAGGCAAGCTAATTAGCAGGCAACTCGTGAGATAAAAATAGATTACTATATAACAATTATTAAGATATATATGGAGTGCAGAGGTAAAATTTCCCTACTGAAAACGAAAAATTAGAACGATTGCAATGAGCATGTGTCAAATACTCTGTCTATGAGTATACTTATACTATAAAATAGCAAAGTAAAGTCAGACAAGCAATCAAATGCGAAAAGTATTTCAACAAATATTAAAGCTTAGAAATTTTTTTATTGATTTGACATCGCGGACGGTACGGCAAAAGGTATTGCTGGTGAAAATTAGTATTGCGAAAAACTAGGTAAATAAGAAAGAACAAAATTGCCTGAAAAAAAACGTTTTTCTCAATGTATTTATTATCTAATGGAACGCGGATCCTGTGTACCATTTGTCTGCTTTTGTCCAGTTAGAAATATTAGATGTATATAATTATTCCACCCTTTGCATGCAAGTTTTTTTAAAAGGTACTTTTGCCATATTTAATTTTTTTCTATTTAGGATGTATAGATGCATCGCTTTTCAAATAAAGAACTACAGTTGATAGGGACTTTTGGGCACTCCACTGAATGGTTCACATTTTGTGGAAACTATTTTGTACCCTGAACTGGATACAGAAACTGAATCTAGATCAGGAGTTCGTTTATAGCCTCTGGTTTGTAGCAAAGATTGTCTATTATATAATTTGGGTCTAAAAAAAGTGAGAAACATGTCATTTACGTGAGACCTAAGACAACATTCCGTAGTTGAATAATCAAGGAAAGTTGAGACAGAATGGTCAGCATCGTCGAGGAGAACACGTTGTAAATAATGTAATCAGTCACTTATGAAATTTATTATTGTATTGGAGAAAAGGTGGCCTGCCGATATCCATGGGGAGTCCTCATTCGGTGTTGTCACTGATCCAGCGTAATGACGCAGATCTCCTCTGAAATACAATATTTCATTATGTAGAGAACAATTTCGTTACCAAATGCGGCGAATAGGATAGTTATTAAAAGGATAGTTATTAAATTGGTCAGAAAATTTGCAAGACGTAAGACACTTCATTTTACAAAGATACCGTTATAATTTTATTTTGTTTTTACGTAGAGGACAGTTCTTCTATTAAAATTCTATACCTGTCCCTCAGTAGTGAAGAAAATAGGGACTACACATGTATTACAAACACAAATTCACTTCTATTGCTGAAAGAAATGCAAATAGATCCTGTCACTCCTCGTTTTTCTTTTTTTTTTTTTTTTTTTTTTTTGCTGTCGCATATCTCATGATCCTTTCACACATTCTGTCGAGGACCCTTCCTCCAATTTATCAGCATTGTCAATCCTTCTTCCGTCTTTGGCTTCAAGAGCTCTTCTCCCCTTTACAACTACGCAATCTATTTTCTTACGTCTCTCCTCCTCTCACCAATCAAGTTACGCATTTGCTCCTCCAATCCTGTAATTCGGAAGATCTAAGGACTTTGCTGCCATCGGTTCTAGGTGTCCAAGTGCCATATGCCAGACCAAGGGTTTCCTGATACTGTCTACATACTCCTGATTAAAAGATTTAAGAAACATGCTTTTTTGTTTTTTTGAAAAAATTTGTTTTCCCTCATTTTAAGTTTCTTTCTTCATAAAACAATTAAACTTTATTTTTCCATTGTTTCAGTTTGATAATTTTCACTGCTCTTGCGTTCCCGATTCCTAAATAAATTCCCACTTTATCTTTATTGAAGAATA
>NC_087207.1:28165843-28215843 GCF_015104395.2 Macrobrachium nipponense | reverse complement strand
CAAAAGATTGCTCAAAGTCAGAATCGACTCTCATCTCGGAGTCAGTCACCGTACGGGATGTACTTTGAAAACGAAGGAATTTTCTAACATACGAGAACATTGTAATAAATGTAAAAACATCATTTTCACATAAAGGATTTTCGTATTGTCACCCAAGCGCCCAATGACTATTCTCTCTCTGTTTTGGAGTCGTTAACAATCAAACAGCTTGTGCCCCCATTAAATGGTCAGACTTCTTCCACAGTTCTTATTATATAGCATAGTGACGTCCTCCTTTCCAAACCAGACAACGTCACTCAGTTTTTAACTCCATAGAGATAGGTACCAACTTTTAAGCATTCTTCACTTTTTAATTTTTTATATATATATATTTTTATTTCATTTTTTTCTAGTTCATTTTTTAAATTATTATATTTAACTTTTATGTACTTCAATTTTTATTAATATTAATACTGAGTCTTTTTTTAATTTGTATATTTTGTATATTTTACAGCCCTGATGATGAGACCCAAAGTCTCGAAAATTTGGAAAATACATGTATGATGTTACGCTGGCTTTTCTCCATCCTATTCATTTATATATATATATATATATATATATATATATATATACATATATAAACTATATATATATATAAATATATATATATATATATATATATATATAGAGAGAGAGAGAGATGAGAGAGAGAGAGAGAGAGAGAGAGAGAGAGAGGATAACTATGGCTCATGAATTGGCATTCTTTTTTTGCAATTATCTTTCATCCTCCTGATATTGTAACAGTTAGCCGTTTAAAGCCGGCACAGCTGTTGCTACAAAGAGAAGAACCAAAGGAAAGCGGAGTTTTTCTCATCGTCTAATTGTAACAAGAGTACATGAACTTATATTGTAGAAAATTTTGTATCAGTACCATGTGTAATACTCTGTTTACTTTTCTCTCTCCCTTGTTCGTCACTTTTTGCATATCCTAAGTGGGGAAAATATGGACATTCTTTACTAATACCCACTATGGGGTACTGAATGTCATAAGAGTAAGACAGAAGACCCACAAACAAAGGAAACGAAATCCAACACACAGTCCACAGTAAAATCTCGTAAGTGGTTAAATAAATCCCTCCTCCCTCGCGTACCAGGATATGCGAATTGACGTCCAATAACCATAAAGCTTAAACATGAATTTCGGGAGGTTTTACCCGTTTTAGCTTCTCTCCACCAGGCAGTTCGTAGCTTTAACCAGGGTTTGTCGGAAATGAAAACAAGAAATGATTGTGATCGAGTTTCGGCTCAAAACTTCTGGTGATAAGAAGTTCACTTTGGACGTGGTTCGGAAGTCACGTAGAAGTTCACTCTGGACGTGGTTCGGAAGTCACGTAAAGCCGTTGGTCCCGTTGCTGAATAATCACTGGTCCCATGCAACGTAAAATCACCATAGAAACAAACAAAACTGAAGCTGAATGTTAGATTCCTCGTGGCCAAATTACAGAAACAACTGGATGAGTATTTAATGAAGTAGAATTCTAAACAGAATAAATCTAGAGTCAAAATTATAATAAAAAAAAAAATGCTAGTAATTTAATGAAGCATGACTATTGAACCACCTGTAGAATATAAATGGGTTGAAAATTTGTTAGTTTAAAAAAAATGTGTAAGAATATACTGTCATAAAATTCTCCTGTTTATATGTAGATATGAAAATTGAATAATTTAAATGTCAGATGCCCTCCTTATGAAGATACATTTATCATAGGAGCCAACAATATCCACGCTCACGTAACGCTTGGAAAGGAATTTTATTGACTTACTAACGTCCTTTATCGAACAGCAAAAAATATTTGATTGTGAAATATGTATTGCAAAAAAAAAAAAAAAAGGTCTTTACGGTAGAATAGTTTCATGGCTGTTTGAGTTTGTAGGTGCGTTGATTCTGTATATAAAATGGAATGGTTTTGCATTTTAAAAGATATTTTTGTCATATTCAGCAATTTCTACTTTTACCCTAATTAAGCATTCTAGTTGAAAATGGTGATTTTTTTTCTGGTATGCATAGTAGGTGGATGGATTAATAATCATGACTGGAAAGGCTTCGCACCTCAGTTTGGATATTACTATATTCTTTTTGGTAAAGAAATTTGTATAATTCCACTTGGATAAAAAAAAAAAAATCTGGACATTCCATGGAAATTTAGCAATCCATGGTTTAACATTAGTCTGCAATATCTTGAAGAGAAAACTTTAAACATAGTTCAGTCCAATACCTGTCCCATTTTATGATCTGATACGAGAGAAAATATGCTGTTAATATCTTTGAGAATCTTCGCTCTTCATTTTTCCTGAATTGTTACTAAAGCAATTGTATCACTCCTATCATTTAGCAAGATGAAGAGTATCACTATACCTGATATGTGAACATTAGCAAGTCCTAGAATAGATGTTAGTTGTGTCAGCTGATTAAGATGATATGATTAATAAGTAAACCACTGGCTGAAAATGTGTAGTATCTCTTCAGGCACTTCATTGTACATGGGTCATTGTATTTGTAACCAAATAAAAGTATAGATCTTCCTCCCCAAGAAGTGGAGACAATTTGCACAGTGCTTGTTGCAAAACACAAATCCCTACCTACTGCTGAAAGGACGCGAATAGATCCTGTCCCTTCTCATTTTTGATGTACCATATTTTAGGATCCTTTCACACATGTTAGCTACGAACCCCTTCTTCCTTCAGTTTATCAGCATTGTCAATCTTTTTCCAGAGCTCTTCTCCCCTTTATGACTACTCAATCCACTTTCCTTACGTTTCTCCTTCTCCCACCAATCACGTTACGTCTTTGCTCCCTCCAATCCCCCAATTCGTAAGGATCTAAGGACGTAATGTCATCAGTTTACGTCGTCCAAGTGAAAGACGCCGAAACAAAGATTTACAAAGCACAGATTTTTTACGAAAATCTTATGAAAAACATTCATTCGTAATGTAAAAAGAATACATTATTGTTATTGTGCTAGATATTTTGGGAACTAGAAGCAACTGACCTCACTTTATGATTGCTTTTGATTGAAGTCATTTCCCTCTTGTCTTCACATATAACCTTTGATTTTATACTTACTTCTCTCCTTTAAAGACATCATTTATTCGCTTACATCTGACAACAACTAGCAAACGACTGAACGTGCTCGATTGCACAACAGCATATAAACTTAAAAAGATTAAATAATAATAATAATATAATAATAATAATAATAATAATAATAATAATAATAATAATAATAATAATAATTGTAATATCATTAATAAATATAATTGCTTGAATCTTTAAACTTTGAGCAGCATACGAACACGACGTCATACATTCCAGAATTGTGCAAGAGACACCTACATCCTTGAAGGACATGTGCATAAACCAGATTCCATTTCTTTTCTTTTTGTTTACCGAGCTTGTTTCTAAATACACCAGGACATTGCTCCATTTTCCTCCGAGGAATATTCTGCTTCTGCTGAGCGTCAGCATGTTCCATTCAATTTTCACTTGGAGGATCTCACGATCTTGCAGTGCAACGGTGAGGTGAACTTCTCACTATTTACCAAATATGACATAAGTAACTAGACAAAGAGAAATCTCTCTCTGATATGTAGATTACAAAGTGAACATCGCCTACTTTTTTTTAGTTTTGAAAAAAGTATGAACGACGAGCACAATATACCCATTTTTTTATTTTTGAAAAAGTATGAACGACGAGCACAATATACCCATTTCCAGTGCCCCACTTCATCCTCTCTCCTCTTCGAAAAATCTTCTAGTGATACATAAGTTCTTCCCAACATGTTCTTTTGCGCTCAGTTACCACATACGATTACTTGCTTATGATCACCATCAAGAGAGAGAGAGAGAGAGAGAGATTGCATAGAAGATTTTTCAGGCATACGTGCAGTTGCTAATCAGTTACCATAATTCTTTAACTACTCGCTTACTCCCTTATCTAAATGCAGTGGATGGAACTTCGCGTAACCGACCATTTCTTGCGCCTCAAGTAAATGTACGAAAAGTTTTCCCCTCCTCTGTTTCAGAACAATATTGAAGGAAGTACTGCTCGGCCAACGTGTGTCTCCCATTATTCCCTTTTGTCATTAAAAGACCTCTCTCCAGATGGCGTTATTTAACCTTTCACTTCTTAGAAAATTGCTCATGAGGTGAGGTAGCTAGTTCTAAGTATTCTTTTCATCGGAATGCGACACACAGTAGCTTACTAACCAACAGATTCATAAAACGCTGCTTGTATATGCAAGGGGTAATATGAATCTTATACGAAATAGGCCCAAAAATATTTCTCACCTTGAGATCTAACTCAGGTGTATTGATGAAGAAATCTTCAATTGGTAAATGAATCACTCAAAATTCTTATGGCTGAGAGCGTTCCTGTCTAAAGAGATTATTATTTTTTGCAGAACGGTTCATATTTTTAAGAAGTACATTCGCATTTACAGAACGCGAATTCGCTCCTGTGCTGGAGGAATGCAAATAGATCCTGCCCCTTCCCGTTTGTGCTGTCCCGTATCTCGTGATCCTTTCACACTTTTGTCTTGGACACCCTTCCTTCAATTTATCAAGTGTGCCAATCCTTCTTCCGCCTTTGGCTTCGATAGCTCTCCTCCCCTTTACAAAAACCCAATCCATTTTCGTTGCGTTTCTCTTTCTCTCACCAATCAAGTTACGTCTTTGCAATTCGTATCGATCTAACAACTTGATGTCATCAGTGCTTGGCGTCAAAGTGCCATACGCCAGACCATGCCTTTCCAGACATTTTGTGCAGGTCTGTAGTGAAACTGGAAGGAAAATATACTTTCTTGAATAATCGAATAAACCTTTTATTTTTTGTCGATTTAGTTTGTCGGTGTTTCGAGAAACCATTTTCTTTTATTTTATGAGTTTATTCCAGTTTATCGATTTGAAGTAATTCCAAATTTTCTTAGTTTGTCAGTTGTTTCGAGATGCAAGTTTTCTCTGCTAATGTGGCAATGCGAAATGTTTAAATAAAGCCTCACTTACACCAGTGTTTTACCTCATTTCTTTAACTACATGTTTATCACATCATCATACTCTAATCCTGATTTCTTCTTATAAGTCAGTTATTAATACGATAATGATTCCTTACCTTTGTCTTTCTTCCTATTAAGTAAAACAATAACATTCCTCAACGATTTGTTTTTGTTGATGTCGAATCAGCCTTCCTCACGTTGGCATATTCATTACAGAATTGGTATACATATTCTAACAGTTTTACTCAAGAGGTACAATCGCTGAAAAGACAGCACACCTTAAGGACAACTGCATTTTTATCCAGCTGATGTTCAACCTAAGTTAGGTATAAAGTTGTGATGTGTTTTTAAATGGGTATGTGCGATATGTTCTTTAGTGGCATCTCTTCCGTTCCAGCTGCAAGTTATCTTTGTTTCCAATCTTTTCCGTGTCTTTCTTTGTAGTTTTTATTTCTGTTTGTGAAAATAGAGCACACGGAAACCTTCAGCCATTCATAAATCGCTTTCGTGCAATAATTGTATTGCGTTCCCGTTTCTTTTGTTTCATCTTTTTTTATTTTTCCGCTGTTCCCTTGACAGATTTCTTCCTTTTCTCCTTACCTTTTTTCCATTTTTCCTCTATTTCCTCAGCTCCTATTTTTCTATTAGTTGCAATTGTATATCTTCCTAGACGTTCTTCCCTTGCTCGATAAACATTTCCACATCACCAAGACCTATTTCTTCCCGGAAATCACTTTTTCTATTTTTCGGGATTAATATTTAGTAAGGCAAAATTCGCCATTTTTTGTATTTTAAGGTTGGCATATACATTTGTAAACTGTATTAATACACATCCGGTACTGCTTTGCTATTGTACTACAGTTGTAATAATAATAATAATAATAATAATAATAATAATAATAATAATAACCAACAGAGTCAGAAAAGTGATGGACTCCTAAGGAGGCAGGATGCAACCCGGAACTCCACACTATAAATACCACCCAGTCGAATTGGAGAAAAAAAAAATAATAAAGCAATTCGGTCTCTCAACTTAATAATAATGGGATCGTATTTTCTCTGAACATTCTTACATCATAGATACTTTAATAATTTAAAATTGTTTATGGTCATGTGACCATATTTAGGAAAGGAAATCATTACAAAAATAAAGTGACAGTATGTAACAGTAATTAAAAAAAATGTCAGATACCCACTATTAGGATACGTGGATTATAAAATAACCAAGTAAAGTTAGACTAATAAATAGATGTAAAGGAAATTGCATTGAATACTCGTGTTCGAGACTCGTGTTCTTGCCATGAAGCGAAGGGCTCAAAGCGAAGGGTTGCAAATTATATTAATATCATTGTACTCGTGAAGTACAGCCAATATTAAAACTTGGGAAGGAATTGAATTGGAATGACATCCCAGATGGGACAGCAAAAGGCACCTGGTTGTGAAATTTGTATTACAAATTGAACTATGGTATTCAGAGTTTGAAGTTGAACATGTACGTCGTTTTACTTCTTGTTAAATAATTGGAAATATAGATCAAAGTAATTAATTTTGCTTGATATAGAAAGTGGAAAGTCTTGTTATTTTTTTATTTTTGGAAATCTGGTCATCCTCTTCTACATTATTTCTTTTTTTCTCTAGAAAAATTCAATATGAAAATCAATTATCTTCACTTGCTACTGGGAATAAAACTACAAACTACTGGGTTGTTGCTGTTGATGTCGGGGCGGGGGGAGCCCTATGGAAGAGCTATAAAGGTCTGAAAAAAGTGTGTCGCCTTGAGCTAAAGATACAGGAATTTTAGGATAGGATATTTATGATTTATATATTAGAATGGAAATATAGAAAATAAGTAATGTGCATGTTAAATAGTACAGAAAAGTTATTTATAATAAAAATATAGTGTATTTATTTTAATTTTCGTTGGTGAAAGAAGGCTCTATTTTGACCGTAGATTTTAGCACGTTTTAATTTAACGTTAAAAGTTAGGAACATAATGTTTACAACTCATGCATGAGGGGAAAATCGTGCACCACCTTCCGCATAAGCTGGAGGTCGAAGCACCACGACCTTGGCTTATTCGTTCTTGTATTCATTCAAAATCCCACCGTTCATCAGATAATCAGTTGATTGGGATCCTCAGGTAATCCAAGCCCCGAAGGAGTTTTGTTGCCGGAAATGAGTTACATAAACCTCTCACGATGAAGATTTGAAAATATCCTTCGTCGTGTCAGTGACTTTATTTAATTATTTTGTTGGGTAAGAAATTACAGATATGTAATTTGTTCCACTTCATGATTTGATTAAGGTAGAAGTTGGACTTTCATCTGTTGGTAACCCCGATTTATATATATATGTATATATATATATATAATATAATATATATATATATATATAATATATATATATATGTATATATTACTAATCTTCTCCATGGCAACTATTGACAAGAAAAAGGATGATCTCTATCCCTGACTCTGACTGTGTGAAGGATATAAAGCCCTTAAATGAATATTAATATAAAAAGCCAATAAATTCTGTGATATTTCTAACAAGTAAATGATTCGTTGAAAATATTTATGGCTTAAAGGGTTTTAGTTCCAAACGATATTATTTTTTACGGACTTTATTAAATTCGAGCGTAAATGCATTTACAAAATACGAATTCGCCCCTATTACCGAAGGAATTCCGATAGATCTCGTCCCTCCTCGTTTCTGGTGTCCCATATCTCATGATCCTTTTACACACAATTTATCAGAATTGTCAATCCTCCTCCGCCTTGGCATCTCTTCCCCCTTTTGGGATAACTACGCAATCTGTGTATGTTGTGTTTCTCCTTCTCTTCACCAAATCAAGTTAAGTTAGAGCTCCCCTGTAATCCTGCAATTCGTTTGAACAAACAACTTTGATGCCAACAGTGTTCGAAGTCCAGGTGTTCCTTTTCCCCCCCCCCCAATTCAGTAACACCCCCTCAGATCTCTGGCGAATCACTAACGAAAATGTACTGTTTAGAATACTAAGAAAATAAGTAAAAAGATTCAATCGAGGTTTCTGTACAGTGTATAATTTTGTATGAAACTCTCAGTCAGGCCCATGAAATTCTCACCACTGCCCGTTGGTGGCATGTGTTGTTGGCCATCTATAGCGTACCAGATGCATGATCATGACTACCTTTAACTTTGAATAAAACATAATCTACTCAGGCTAGAGGCAACAATAGTATGTTTGATGGACTGGAGGGTGGCATGATTAACATACCAATTTTGCAGCCCTCTAGCCTCAGTAGTTTTTAAGATCTGAGGGCGGATGGACAGACAAAGAGCCATCTTAATAGTTTTCTTTACATAAATCTAAAGATAATATTGCTTCTCTAGTTTAGCGATTTTGTACATGAAGCCATCACTCGTAGTTTACAGTGTTTCGTATTGCAAGTGTTCGCTGTGTTTTGACAACAACTCATCTTTAATATATCCTCATTTCTTCGTGAATACTTTATTTCTGGAAATTCATGTATCCCTCAATCCTTGAACTACATCTTTGTACACATTGACAATTTTTATTTAAGGTTTCTTTCAACATATTGTAATTTGTGTCGAGTCAGCCGTACTTCCTTCGGAAACATTCCTGAATGGTTTAAAGATTTGGTACCACTTAATACAATCATGGAAAACCCTGCATTGCTTGAGGACAGATTACATTTCATTCTACTGACTTGAAAGCTACTCTTGGTAATTCAAGGTATAAAGTTCTGAGGTGTTTTAATTGACTGTTCACGATATTAGCTTTACTGGAACGTGTCTTCTGTTCCAGCTGCAAGTATTTATTTCTAATCTTTCAATTATCTTTCACTGCAGTTTTCATTTCTAACTGGTTGCATTTGTATCATAAGGTTATTGCTTTTTGTTGTTCTCTTTAGCTGTATTCCATCCTTTTCTCGCGCCTCAGTGGCGTGATTGGTATATGGCCTTGGCCTGCCACCTCGGTGACCGCGAGTTTGATTCTCGGGCATTTCACTGAGGGGTGAGAGATGTGTATTTCTGGTGATAGAAGTTCACTCTCGACGTGGTTCGGAAGTCACTTAAACAAAGCTGTGGGTCCGTTGCTGAATGACCACTGGTTCCATGCAAACGTAAAAAACATTATACAAACAAACAAACAAAATCCTGCCTTTTCTCGCCCTGTTTACCAGTCCCTGTTCGCATGGCAGCTGTAGTTGTAAAACTCCCCATGATTGTTGGTCGACTTTCTCTTCTCCCCTTGCTCGACTAACCCTTCCACTTCATCAAGACGCATTCCCATCATAAATCCGTATTGCTAATTTTAGGTTCCAGAATGATCCTTTTAAAGTTAATGCACTCATTAATCCCCAGGGATAATCTGCTGCAATCCTACTCATGGATTTCGCACTAATCTGCCGATTCCAAACTTTCTATACGCTTATTTCATCACTAAAAAGTTTAGGCCTATATAGTGTCGCTTATTCTTTTTCTATTTCAAGATTTTCTTCAGCACTCCGGGTCATAGTAATTTGATTTGGAAACAATTGGGCGTGCATTCTGAGCAAAAGTTATTAGCAGAGATATAAATACTTGGAAAAAGACTGACATTTTATATTTTCTATGTCCGGCCATCAAAAAATCTATTGTCCGCATGTATAATAATAATTCTAATAATACCAATCTTTCAAGGTTTAGTACGTTAGATATTATCTTTTATAGTAATGTTGAATTCTGTGGAGTAGCTGCTAATAGTCCTCTTCATCCCTCATGCGAATGTAATTATATCCGAGTTTCTTTGAGCAATTTTTATATCTCCCTCTTGGTCTGTTTTCTTGGTTGAACTTACAGCATAATATGTTAGCTCCGCTATTTCTTCAAATAAAGAATGTTACAGCAAACTGACAGCAAATGTGAGCTATCCATGAATGACATAACAGAAGTATATTTGCAATATGAGGTTGCTTCAAATATTCGTCGAGAGATTTGCAAGAACGTTTTCCTTTCGCTTAACTTTATCGCGGTGACGCCATAGAGCATGCTAGCAATATTTGCCAGTAAAATTTATGTGATTTCAGCATGATGAACAGAATGAAAACGCTCTAAGGAATTCGTTTAGTGCCGCCTTTATTACGGAACGATATTATCAGGAGTAAACGGATGAAATTGTCTTCAAAACACGTCACTAAAAATTGAACGTGACTTGACGAGAATTTATACTCAAGGTACAGCAGATCAGTTTTCAATAATGGCCAAACTATTGTGTGAACATAACCCCTTTTTGGTTTCAGGGGACGTACTACCTGCCCCCTGTACTCATATTCGCAACTATTATTCCCCCTTTCCCAGCTGCTGCATCCGTCAATATTGAGAAATCTGACCTGGCTCTTGCTTTATTGCCAACCAATCATACGTCGCGTGGAGGAATGGGTTCTGTAACGAAGAGACACGGTGGGGACTTTTTCATCGGTCCTTCCATGTCGATGCAATTAGAGGAATATTCGGTTCGTGGGAACGCGTTCCAGGGATCGCTCGCTTCTTTGTTTTCGCAGATTTTGAGGTGGATAATGAAAGCCTTACCTGGAATTGTATTGCTCCGCAACCCATTCATATGGACGTTATAAGGGGATGGAATAATATAGAACATTCTGTTGGTATCTTTCGGAACAAATAGATGCACGTGATTCATTCAAATTATATATATATATATATATATATATATATATATTTATTTATATATTATATATATATATATATATATATATATATAATATATATATATATATATATATATATATATATATATATACACACACATACAAACCCCATTTATTTGGACGTCATAAGGGGATGTAATAAATATATATAATCATGCCTGAAATTCTTGGAAGAAAAAAATTCTGTTGGTATCTTTTTGAACAAATAGATACATTTGTGATTCATTCAAGTTTTTAGTTGTTTATTTTTCCTTTTTTTTTTTTACATCAAGAGGCAGGCGATACAAAAAAGTATAATTATTCAAAAAAGCATTCATGAACAGGATAATAGCCTTTTGAATGTTTGTTCATTAAGTGATATATATATATATATATTATATATATATATATAATATATAGTTATATATATATATAATATATGTATGTATGTATCATTCGAGCTACAAATGTCCTTTAATATCTAATTCGCTCTACCTCGGAATTGATATATTTCCATATATGTACCGAAAGGGAATTTTTAGTTGATAATAATTTCGTCCCCTCATGGGATCAAACCACCTTCCAACGGACAGGAACGAATCAGGACCGATAGTGACGTTAACCAATTCGGGTAACATAGAGGCTATAAGTTTATATCGATTCTGACCTTGCAAATTGGTAATGTCACTGTCGGTCCTGATTTCGTTCCTGTCCGTTGCACGGTGGTTCGATCCCATGAGGGGACGAAATTATTATCAACTAAAAATTCCCCTTCGGTATATATATGAAAATATATCAATTCCGAGGTAGAGTGAATTAGATATTAAAGGACATTTGTAGCTCGAATGATTTATGTCAATCACGATGATGTGATAATTATTCATATGTATGTATATATATATATGTATATATAACATATATAATATATGTATGTGTTGGTAAACTCCTTAACCTTAAGTGGAGGGGCAAGGACACAACTTAAATGTAGGTTTTTTCCTAAATGTCTATTGTAGAAATATATACAAAAGATCCAGGGGGACAAACAGCGACAAGCTAAACAAACAGACAGACGAGAAAAACGAGACTGCCTCACGAGAAGCAATAATTACAATGTTGCCAATACTTAAATGTTGCCATATCATATTACTGGACTTAACATGGGATACTCTAATGGCGCGCAACATGTGAAATAATGTTTGAACATAATAATAACATAATAATACTGGTACATGTGAAATGCGTCTTTTTCATGTACTACACCTCCCTCCCCCCTCACGCTCGTAGTGCATTCTCGAGCGGACTCCTTTTCCATGAGTCTTTGGGAAGGGAACGACGTGGGTTTTACTGGGGAGGAAAATACTGACTAAGGACTCTCTTTCTAGGTCCTGGCTAGGGGGCCACAGGGACAGGGAGAAAGGGTCACTATTAGTGGTGGCACCAGGCCGAAGAAAGAAAACGACAATTACGCCACCACACACGACCACTAGGGAGACGAATTTGATAGTCTCTTGACCTTCCATGACCCATGACAGTGCCAACTTTGTCCCAACGATGAGGATTCGGGTCTTGAATCCGAAATTGTGCTGTCCGACACTCAACGTGGGTAAGGGGTGGCATGCTTGTCGTACTTGGTCTTTACCTGCTTGTAACGAGCGGCAGCACGGCGGTCACAATCTTCGGTCTTGACCTGCCCCACTCCTTGGAGATGCTTGAGGGTGGGCAGGGATACATGACCTGAGAGGACAGCCATACAGGATTTGGGCAGGAGGAGCGTCCAGTCAAAGTTAGGAGTATTTCTGAGCTCCAATAAGCCTCGGTCAAATGCTTCACAATCATGTTGCCAGATGGGGGCTGTTTTGAGGATGAGGTGCTTGATCGACTTCACAGCGGCTTCAGCGTAACCATTCGATTGTGGGTAGTGGGGGTGAGGTTACCATGTGTCGAACTCCCCATCGCTTTCATAAAATCCTTGAACTCTGCGCTGGTGAAATTGGGGGCCTCCATCTGTTCCTAGGCGAGGGGGACACCAACTTCACGGAAAAGCGGCAGAAGATCCTGATAGTATTGGAAGCGGTAGTATCGCCTTGGCAGGGTGCGACAACAGGCCATCCTGACAGGCGATCGACGACGACGAGGGGAAAGACTTCCCTGCAACAACAAGAAGTCGGCTGAGATGGACTCGAAGGGTTCTTGTCGGGGTTGTCGTCATTCATTAGAGGTTCCTGCGGCTGAGATGGCTGCAATGTCTGACATGCCTCACAAGCTCTGACTGTGTTGGCAATATCAGAGTCAATGCCAGGCCAGAAAACTGACTGCCTTGCTCCGCGCTTGGTTGCTTCCACACCTCTGTCTGTCATGCAAGTGGGACAAGGTGCGACGACGGAGAGCGGCAGGAACTACAAAACTTGCTCCATACCGGACAAGGTCACCATCGCGGTAGAGATCTTCACGTAGTTTCCAATAAGGAAGTAAGAATTGTGAAGGTCATATCTGTTGCGAGGGAAAATCCTGATGGTGACACAATCGAGTAGATGAGTATACGCAGGATCTGCTTTCGCTGCGTCACGAAGATCCTGAAGTATCCTGTCGGGATCCTGAGCTGGAGACTCGTCTGAAAGGATAACGGCGTTCACAGCCATGACAGTTCGAAGATGAGCAGCGGAAGAAGAAGCACCCGAGATCTCGTCCTCCTGTGTGGGGTGGCTGACTGGGGCGCGAGACAATGCATCCGGATGCACAGCAACTTACCCGCACGCCACACAGCTGTAAAAAAGATGTAGGGCGAGATTTTCTCCTTGAGGCGCGCTGGAGACGAGAGTTCTCGATGGCATCATGCGTATAACTGTTCAGAATAGGTATGAGAGGCCGTGATCCGTCATCAGAGTAATTTCTGTAGGCCTGCTAAATATAGCCTACATTTCGACATTGCCCAGACAAAGGCTAGCATCTCTGCGTCAGCGAGAAACCGAGAACCCACACTGAACTAGACGCAGGTGTCCATTACCATGGTCCTGCAGGAGGGCATATCCAATGCCGTGGAGGCGGAAGCGTCCGTCTGAAGAACAACAGGTAGGTCTGGGTCGTAAGAGGGCAAGAACTGGGTGGACTGGTGAGAGCTAACTTGACACGTTGAAATGCTTCATCATTGGTCGGGGGTCCAAACAAATGTTCTCTTGGGACTCATCAGGGGACGTAAAGGTTGGGCTGCAATGGAGATGCAGGCGTGAACTCCGCTAACTGGTTGACCAATCCATAAACGATCCTGAGGTCTGTCAGGTTAGCAGGGTGGGTTGGGAAATCCTTGATGGCACTGACTTTTCTGCTTTATCAGCTGAGATGCCGTCTCCTGAGAAATACCAACAGAAATTCACGGAGGGTGCAGCGACCACAAATTTATCCTTGTTGAGTGTGATCCCAAACTTGCGCACCGGGCGTGAGCACTTCGTGGATACGATGAAGGTGTGTAGCGTAGTCTTCGTCGTGGATGGAGAAGGTCGTCTATGACCTTAAACACAGTTTTGGACACCTTGAAGGGCCATATCACTCGCAGGCAGAAGGCGTCTCAGTAGCTGCGAAGCCCATCGGTCCTCTGCAATGTATGAACCGCCATATGGCGTAAATAAAGGTAGTTAAATGCTGATCTTCTTCTGCCAGTTCCATCTGCCAGTAACCATAGAGAGCATCAGCTGTGGTGAAATAATGAGCCTTCGGGCCTACACTGCGAATAGCAGCGTAGGGGTGTGTGGGAAGGATGGGCTGGACGAGAAACCTGGCTGTTTCAACTTGGTCAGATCGACAGTAATTCGTACTCCTGTCCCATTCTTGGGAACGACGACGAGAGGGTGGCACCGCACAGGTGGTGATGAAATCTTGCAAAGAAGAATTGGCATCCAAGGCGATCAACTTCTGAACCAAGTCCGCATCTCGAATGCCCATCAAGATAATCATTTTCAGCTGGGTCTCTTCACATGCGACGGCGGTACCTGGGCATAAATGAACTTCTTCCGCAAGGCGTCGAAGTTTCACATAGAAATCAGCGAAAGATTCTCCTTCCGATTGCTTGCAGCTAAGTAACTCTCTTCGGCGAAGTACTTCATTCCTTAAACCCTTTATATGTGACTGTAAGGCGTCCAGGACTTCATCTACAGGCTTATCTGTAGAAGGAGATATTTGAAGTGTGTTCTAAAAACACGCTGCGTTTTCCAGGGTTAAAACACATCCTCATTGGATCATTTCGCTTTTTCCGTGGAAGCTTAGAAAGATACACCATGACAGCATAGTCATCCCACCGACGTCTCCATTCCCTGAACATCTGGAATGTTTGCATCTGCCTTCAGTGGGGGTGGCGTTTGCTCGGTTGCTTTCTGTGGTGGTGGAAGAGAGGGTTGACTGGAGTTCGAAACCACCTCTGTGCCAGGTGTAAGGGTACCTGAACGAGAATGGATGATTGGTGCGGAAGAGTTTTTGAATGAGGCAGTAAACATTGCATTCTCCTCTTCTCTTCTAAGATCATCTTCTCTGAGGCGAATTGCTTCTTGTTCCCTTCTTCTTTCTTCTTCACGTTGTCTGTCTTGTCTTCTTGTTTTCATCTTCCCTTCTTCTTCTCTCTTCCTCATACAAGCGAGATTCCTCTAAAAACTTAATCAAAACGAGAAAATCTGTCCCAGTAGCTTGAGAGGTAGATGGGGGCTGGTAGCGGGGGCTTAAGAAGTGGTGGGGATGGGAGGAGACTGGATGCTCCAACACTCCCCTAACACTCAGAGTGTGGGCGCCCCCATTATTCTGGATTGCCACGTTCTGCGGGCTCTTCTAATTGGTCTGCAGGCGTACCTTTCGAGTCCGCCATTATTGTCCATGTGCAGTGCGCAAGAATAAAGTTTCAACAAAATTATTAAAATTATTCCAAAACGTCTGATACAAGAATAATAAATAAAATTCGTTGAAGCGTGAGTGTGTGCGTATGTGCGAGAAATACGTCAGCAACGAGGGGACTAATGATCGATAGTGTCTGCCTACGGCAGCTCACATCCAAGGCGACGTTGCCAAGTCGACTCAGTCCTCCCGTGACCTGGCATGAGTGCGGGTGTGGACAGTCGGTGCTCCGGCAAAGCCACAACAGAATAAATGGGTACTCAATAAAATGACAACAAATCACTGAGCACACAAAAAAAAGGCACTATAAAAGCACAATGCACTGCACAACACTTCACTGAGTACTTGAGGCACTACACTGCACACGACATAGAATAAATCAGTAGGGACACGAAAGCACTTTTGAATTGAACGTTCATCCGATATGGCGATGACGTCGGTTCCCGATGTCAAGTCTTGATAAACTTCAAACAATACGACACTTCCAAAGTTCACTTGCGCCATGTAGTGTTGGTAAACTCCTTAACCTTAAGTGGATTGGGCAAGGACACAACTTAAATGTAAGGTTCTAAATGTCTATTTGTAGAAATATACAAGATCCAGGGACAAACAGCAGACAGCTAAACAAACAGACAGACGAGACGAGACTGCCTCACGAGAGCAATAATTACAATGTTGCCAATACTTAAATGTTGCCATATCATATTACTGACTTAACACATGGGATACTCTAATGGCGCGCAACATGTGAAATAATGTTTGAACATAATAATAACATAATAATACTGGTACATGTGAAATGCGTCTTTTTCATGTACCTACAATATATATATATATATATATATATATAATATATATATATATATATATATATATACATACATACATACATACATACATACATACATACATACACTCATTGATATGGACTTTATAAGGGGATGGAATAATATATTAAATCATGCCTGAAATTCTTGGAAGAAATAAATTCTGAGATTTTTTTAACATCAAGATATACAAAAAAAAGTTATAATTATTCAAAAAAGCATTCATGAGCAGGATAATAGCCTTTTGAGATTGGTTCATATGAATCGTGTTCGTTAAGTGATATTTACTTTGTATATAATATATATATATATATATATATATATATATATATATATATATATATATGTATGTATGTATAACTGAATCACGAAAGTTAGGAACGTGATAAATCCATAAATAAAGATATATGCCACGAAGGAAAAATAAACGAAGGAGGATCTGAAAGACCTTTCGACGTTAAACGTCCTTTACTGAGCAGTTAAGGACGTTTAACGTCGAAAGGTTCTCGCAGATCCTCCTTCGTTTTTATTTTTCCTTCGTGGCATATATCTTTATATATATATATATATATATAATGTGTGTGTGTGTGTATGTATGTATATACACACACAACCCATTCATATGGACGTTATAAGGGGATGGAATAATATATAAAATAATGCCTCAAATTCTTGGAAGGAATAAATTCTGTCGGTATCTATTGGGAACAATTAAATGCATTTGATTCATTCAAGTTTTTAGCTGTTTTTTTTTTTTTTTACATCAAGATTCAGGATATGTGAAAAGTTATAATTATTCAAAAAAGCATTCATGAACAGATAATAGCCTTTTGAGATAGTCATATGAATGCTTGTTCGTTAAGTGTATATACTTTGTATATATATATATATATATATATATATATATATATATATATATATATATCTATATATATATATATTCAAGAGAGAGAGAGAGAGACTATCAAAAGGAAGCTTATACAACCACGCAAGTGTTTCTAATCTCAAATTACAAGCGATGCTGGGTGTAATAATATCTAACACCACCAACAGGCTAGGTCCCTTCTCTCTGTCTCTCTCTCTGTCTCTCTCTTTGTCTCTCTCTCCATCTGTCAATATATTTGTACTGGATTATGGCAGCTCGTCTGTGATCATATTTATAGTGAGAGTTTTGTAAAATTTTTTTTTTTTTTTTTTTTTTACGAGTAGATATTCTCGTTTTACGATGCACATGGAAGGATTGTATTTGCAGCATAAAGTATAGTATGATTTTATCTGAGCTTCGAATGTAAGCTTTTTGCGAAGCCCAGATTCCTCTTCATGAAGCCCGCAAACGCACGTTATAGCAAAATCATTTTCGAAATGGAGATGCATTTTGTCGATATTTAAAACTTGTGGTATATCGTCCAGTTTGCTTATCATCTGTACATTAATTCATTAGTCTCTTTATCCAATGAAATACTTATTTATTCATCACCTGCCATAATCTACAGAACTTCCTTATAATAATTCGATCTCTGACTATACCAGAATCAGTTTTTGAAGCGTTCACTGTTGTACTTTTAACTATAATAAAGTTCTTTAAAAAGATGCTGTGCTGTGACTATATCAGAATCAGTTTTTGGATATTCATTGTTGTAATTTTAACCATGTAAAATACTTTAAAAAGATACTTTAATATTTGCTCTCTTTTTTTTATTGATATCTAGACACAAGCATAGCGAATTAAAATTTGTTGGAGTTGCAAGCCGGAATGCAGTCGCAGGACGTAATGGTGTAAAATGAAATGAATAAAATGAATACTAAAATCTTCCCAAAGCATTCAATATAAATAGGCGCCAATGACCGCAAATCTTGATTGTGACTTTCGGAGCCTTTTGTCAGGGTTTGTTGTCATCACTCCTAATTGATTAGAGCTTTATAGTTTCCGTCTTCGGTTAAACAAGATTCTAACTTCATTCAGTTCCTTTTTAACATTCCAGGTATTTTTTTTTAGAATTACAGTGAAGCTAGGTTGCTTTTGTTGAAGATTAAGCTGGTCTTATGCCAGCACGGGCACTTGCTCATAGAGCAGCCCACAATAAACTAGGTAATGGGGTATATGACTAAATAGATAAATAGACAGCTGGAGGAAGAGGAAGCTAAATAGTTAGGAGAAATCTATCCAATTGCACTCACAGAGTTGACCATGCTGAGCCGTACTAGAGGGGTCATTACTCGAAGGGTTTTATTAACAAACGGTCAATGATAACACAAGATGAAGGTAAAAAGATTAGACAAATAGGTGAGATGAGAACAAAGGGAATGGATGGAAATTAAATAGATAAAGCAGAGGGTCGCCGTCAAGAACCTTAAGGGGAGCCTAGATTCGGGGGGTTTGCAGGTGGGGGGGGGGGGTGATGTCGATTGGGTATGGGTGCAGAGGTCGATTTTTCTCTCTAATCGTTTAGAAAAAATTTTAGTCTTGCATTTTATAGTAATCTCTCTCTCTCTCTCTCTCTCTCTCTCTCTCTCTCTCTCTCTCGTGAATTTTCTCAGCAAATTTATCAATATTTTATGCATTTACATTCTTTCACTGACAACGAATGTTGTTACAGAAAGCCACAGACAGAGAATTAAGGAAAAGCAATGGCGTATTTGATTATCCGTCCCTAGTAATTGCAGTATAATTTTTTTTTTTTATTCGGTAAATGTAACATCATGACATGCCCGATTTGCGAAAAAGATTGAGATTTATATATATATATATATATATATATATATATATATATATATATATATATATATATATATATAGTATGTATATATATATATATATATGTATATATATATATAGATATATATATATATATATATATATATATGATATATATATATATATATATATATATATATATATATATATGTAGTATATATATATATATATATATATATATATATATGTATATATATATATATATATATATATATATATATATATATATATATATATATATATATATATATATATATAAATAAGGCCGCGAACGCTTGTACGGCGGCTCTGCCATTTGTAATCAAGAGCCACGATATCCATCATCAAGGCTAACATGGAAGAGCCATTGCAATGCAATTTAGTCCGCAGTATATCAGGGGAAGTGGAGATTGGTTCTGCATTATTTTTACAAGATAATAAAGACAAAATAATATATATCATCATTCTGGCTTCGTCCTGTCTTACCTTATGTGCATTAGTTTCGAATTATCAAAAACGACGTATTCATTCAGAAATTCGTATTTATAAGAACGTTAATTCTCTCCGGATCATTAACAGCGGAGATATGACCAAACTTTTGCAATATACCTTTCCGGAAGCATTACATTTAATGAAGTTTATATTCGCTTATTGATGAAAGTTAGCTAATCCATTTTAAAAAAAGAATTTCATCAAAGTAATTGGTTTCGAAATGCAATTGTAAGAAGTTTGCGCTAAGAGAGCTTAAAGCGCAAGAATCATGAAAATAAATATCATTAGAGCGTATAATGCTGTTTAAAACTATAAGTCACGGCCCATGAAACTCTGAGTGGCGGCCTATGTTGCTGGCACACATTAGTGCCAGAAGCATGATCATGACTAAATTTAACCTCAAATCAAATAAAAACTACTGAAGCTAGAGGGCTGCAATTTGGTATGTTTGATGATTGGAGGGTGTATGATCAACATACCAATTTGCAGCCCTCTAGCCTCAGTAGCTTTTGAGATCTGAGGGCGGACGGACAGACAAAAACCCATCTCGGTAGTTTCTTTTACGGAAAATTAAAACTTGTGTTTTATGATTTCTGATTGTCAGCTCACTGACTTTTTTTCACATGCTTATTTCCGTAGTAATAATTTTTCCAATGAAGAGGTTACGTTGTGAATGTGACTCGCACATATATACATCAAGAGAGGCAAATGAAAAGGAGTGAAAACCTACTTGATGTATGGTCTGACGGGCTCAGTATCTTATGGCAGGGTCATTTACATAGAGTAATTGCTTATCTACAGCGACGTTGGCAATATTTCATTGAAACTGTTTTACGCTCGATCGTGAATACATTTGAACGAGAAAATTTATCCGATGACACAAATGAGGCTGTCTCTCTCTCTCTCTCTCTCTCTCTCTCTCTCTCTCTCTTCTCACACACACACACACACACACAATATATATATATATATATGATAATATCATGCCTTGTTTTAACACACACTCTCTCTCTCTCATTTACACATACATAGGTAATATATATGTATATATTGCAACATTCATTACCATTGGAGGACATACGCCATACGCCTTGACTCCTTTTAACTGACGACCAGACAGGATTTTGTCTCCGTCTGTTTTGTTTAATTTTTCAGTTATATAAAAGAACAGATCAAATCACATGCTAATAATTTTTCGGATATGTAGTGATGCTGGATGTATATACCATTCATTCTACGTCTCTGCTCGATTATTTCTTTTATCTTGAAGAAGAGTTAGTCGATGTTACCTTGATCTAACCAAAATATTTCCAAAGGTTTTGTACGTGTGATTTTATTTATTTCTATTTCTGTTTTATATTTAGAGTCCTTGACACGGTTCAATTTCTCTTGATATCACTTGTGACTAAGTTTATTTAACCAGAGAATGAATTCGAGTGCTGTGGTAAGTGTGAAGGGGAGAAAGCCGGAGTGTAAGTAGAAAGTAGAGCGTGGTTATAGCAACTTTCTATTTTGTTTAGAGTTGATTATCACTTATTCTTTAAGCTCTAGAGCTGTGATAAAAATGGTCTTCCCTCGATCTCGATACTGGATTCTTGTCGCCTATATTTTCGGCTTAGCCTAATCTCTCTCTCTCTCTCTCTCTCTCTCTCTCTCTCTCTCTATCTCTCTCTCTTACCTGTGATCTGTCTCCCTACTTGACTTCTGACAGGCATCAAGGCCCCCACAAGCTGCAATAAGTTCCAAGGCGTCTGGAAAATAAAAGCAAATACTTCTAACAACTCAGGAAAAATCTTCCACTGAGGTGGCAGCAAGATAAGCCGCAGGTGTCACAAATCACCTGCAACACAAGCAGGACGCAACACCGCAGGTGGCCAGAAGCGTACCTGCGAAGGACAGCACTCAAAATACGTCGAGTACAGCGTACACAACACCGCAGGTGGCCAGATGTGTACCTGCGAAGGACGGCTCAAAATACTGGGACTTGAAAAACCTCGATGATTTGATAAAGAGAGCCGAAAAATATATTGACTACTGCAAAATATTATTTTAATAGTAACGGCCTATTACTTAACGAAGGCAAGACCCAGGTCATTTTCTTTGGATCAAGACAGTATATCTCTCGCATCCCGGAGAACACGAACATAAAATTCAGTAATGTGACACTTGTTCCGTCACACACAGTTAAAAACCTAGGAGTTTTTCATGGATTGTAGCATGACTTTAATGCACATATTGACGAACTACGCAAAAAGGTAACTGGCATCCTGGTTATATCTTAACAGAGTGAGTGATAGATTTGAGCAGACTGTCGAGTCATGGTGGTACAGTCGTTGGTACTGAGTGTCCTGAACTACTGCTTGCGGGTCTGGGGTTCGACCAATAAAACCCAGTTGGAAAGGGTCAAGAAAATACAAAATTTTGCCGCAAAGGTCGCCGTTGGAGGTGCCCGAAAACAGGACCATGTTACTCCAATGTTTGAAAAACTGAATTGGCTACGGATGGAGCAGAAGTACTTTTACGATATATGCCTCTTGATCTACAAAATCAGAATAAACTTCTGCCAGAATGGCTATTTCCTTGCAACGGTAAGCCAGAATCGTACTGAGAACATTAACACGAGGCACCAGGATCACTTATATGTTCCGAGAACTTTCACCGATACGGGAGCGAGGCGTCTAGGTGTGTGTGGTCCCATGTTCTGGAACCGTCTGCCTGCTAATATCAAGCAGCGCGAAACCATATCTTCTTTTAAATCTCATTTGATTGCACAACTTACTCCAAAAATGAGAAACTCTTCATTTTTAACCTTTGGTTCTAATCACTGTCATAAATTTTAGGAGCTTTAGAAGTATTCTCTTCTATACCGAATAAAGGTTGTGAAATTTTATCTTTGGTTGTAAACTCTGTTTACTTTATCTTTTATGAGAATTAGCTAATTTATTATTTTACTGATTTGAAAGTTTTCACTTGATTGTTTTTAAGGATCGTATTCATTTTATGCCTATATCATTATATGTTGTTTATCTTACTGCATTTCTGTTACATAGAGTCGAAAATTTTTATTGCATTTCCGTTTTTATTGAATTCAGAGGTATTGTATGGCAATATGCCACCTGTATACTAGTTGCAAGTCCTGTGATAATGAGTACTGTTTATTATGTAAAAACTCTTTATAAAGCTATGAATAGACCTGTGTTACTCAAGAAAGAGTAAAATTATGTAATAGCCATTTTTAATGGAATAAAGAATTTGACTTTGACTTTGACTTTGACTCTCTCTCTCTCTCTCTCTCTCTCTCTCTCTCTCTCTCTCGCCATCGCAACGATTACTGGTTAGAAGAAGCGTGAAAGTGTCCTGGATTCATTGAAGAGTCTGTTATATGGCGTCACAATGATTATTATCATCGACGTTTTAGAATGGTTTTACTTGCAGCGTACAATCCCTGGACGATACCTGTATTTAATCCCTTAACTTTTCAGTTGTACCATTTTCGTCGTAGGAAGAGTCACAACTCACAGACTAACTAACGATGGAACGAATTTACATTTTCGATTCTGGGTTCTTCTCTCTCTCTCTCTCTCTCTCTCTCTCTCTCTCTCTCTCTCTCTCGTTATGATGACAGATAGGTCTAAATACCGGTGATTCCCTTATCTCATATGTTTCGTGACACGTAACCCTAAATATTATTGTTACAGTTCTCTCTCTGTTTTTCTCTCTCTGTCTCTGTCTCTCTCTGTCTCTCTCTCTTTTATCTGTTTTGTCATGCCACGTAACCCTAAATATTATTGTTACAGTTCTCTCTCTCTCTCTCTCATCTATTATTTCATGCCACGTAGCCCTAAACATTATTGTTACAGTTCTCTCTCTCTCTCTCTCTCTCTACTCACCTATTATTTAATGCCACGTTGCCCCTAAATATGATTGTTACAGTTCTCTTCCTCTCCCTCTTCTCTTCCTCTCTCTTTCTCTCTCTCTCTCTCTCCTATCTCAACCTATTATTTAATGCCACGTAGCCCCTAAATATGATTGTTTACAGTTCTCTCTCTCTCTCTTCCATCTCCTCTCTTCTCTCTCTCTCTCTCTCTCTCTCTCTCATCTGTCATGATATCAGGAACTTTAATTATCGGTCTTTCTATTCACACACTCTGTCCATCTGTCTGACTCGTTGGTCTGTACCTCTTCAATTTTTCATTCCCAGAATGTCATGCGAGGCAGTGTAGCTACTGAATGTGTTGCTTTCGATATTTCCGATTTTTTTTGTCTGTTTAGGGAAACGTGATATATACTGGCATAAGATTCAGATTCCAGGACGAATGGTTCCAATGCTCTATTCTTAGACTCGTTTCATTTCATTTCCAAGGAGGGTAGGGTCTATATGATTCTAGGATGTTTATCAAAATGAGGACGGTTTTTGCTCTGGGCAGATGGAATCCGTCATCGAGGTGTTGATCTTCGATACGTCTACCTTGATTAGGTCTAGCAGATCAACGAAAGATTTCTTAGACATTCTAAAATAATTAAACAAATTCCTTCGTGCTCTCTTGTTACAGATAAACCAAAGACATGTCTATCATGTAAAACTGGGTACCCAATGCCGTCTTTGGCGCTGTTTGCGCCGATTCAGTCTGCAATTCAACAGCCAAAAGCAAGCTCTTTCTTCCACGTCCATTCTGACACTGGATGTCAGCAAAAAGTATATACATACATATACATATATATATATATATTATTATATCTATATATATATATATACATACATACATAACATATTATATTATTTATATTACTATATATAATATATATATATATATATATATTATAATTATTATTATATATAATATCATATATCATATATATATATATATATATATATATTATATTATTATATACATATATATTATATATATATATATAAATAATATATAAATTATAATATATATATATATATATATATTATATATATTATATATGTGTATATATATATATATGTATATATATATATATATATAGTATATATATACATACACACATACATATACATATATATACACACACATGCATATACATATATATAACGTATAAGGCATTACCGCGCGTTGGCCGCCACGGTCAAAAACGTTTCGTGTAAACGATTACAGCGTTAAACGAGCGGTGGCCGCCGCGGTTAAAATCGCCGTGTGAACCTAGCCTATAAATAGTAAATGAAGCCGAACGAAAGTGCGAAGAACGACTGGAAATCTGTTTCCTCTATGATTATTGCACTTTTTTCCCCGCTCTCTTTTCCTTTACTCATTAATTTAAGTAGATCGATTCTCGGGCATTCCACTGAGGGGTCAGAGATGTGTATTTCTGGTGATAGAAGTTCACTCTCGACGTGGTTCGAAAGTCACGTAAAGCCGTTGGTCCAGTTGCTGAATAACCACTGGTTCCACGCACCGTAAAAACACCATATTACAATCGAATGCATATAAAGATTGAAACCCTGTTTTTTATGGAAAATGTAGTTATTCAATACAACTTCATGCAAACAAGAAGATAATGGATAGCAAACACACTTTTTCCCCCTTTGATCTTTAGGGAAAAGTGTCAACTCTTGACATACTATTGAGTACATAAAGGGTTCCTGTTTAATAGTAGGTGACCCCTTGTAATCATGCTCTTTGAAATATTCAAATGGCGTTGCTTTACTCAAGAAATTGTTTTTGGATCGTGCTTGGTAATCGAAATTCTAACGTCAAACGTTTTTTTTTTCTGTGGGATAGCCGAATCTGTTTTAACGTTGCTTATTCATAAACACTGCTTGAAAGGTGTAAGCGAGAGTTTTTTTTTTTCTTTTTTTTTTGTAATAGCTCACCCCTGAATAATTTACGCGCTTCAGCGTCGTAAATATTGGTTTGCATGTGGCATATCAGAGTAATTAGCGCTCTCAAAAGATTTTACTAACGAGGAATTTAAAAAAATCATTTTCTTGGGGCAAACCTACCTACATAGACGCCTAAAAATTGAATGCATGAATGCGCTACGTAATTAAGATGAACTCATTCAGTTCACGCATGGTAAACAAACTGTGCACTCGACAAGTGGCATGTAATTAAATATGCAGCGAAAATTGAGGAAGCAAGCAAAAGTACTGGACGATTAAGATGAGCAAACTACCTGCGGTATTCTCTCTCTCTCTCTCTCTCTCTCTCTCTCTCTCTCTCGGACTTAAGATGTTAGATGAAGTACTTTACTATGTTTATGTATGTTATCTTTCTAATTTGCACTACATTTGCATGTGTATATGAATCTACCTTAACGGTTAATCCTATACAATCTTGTAGATAGAGGAACATTATTTATAGCGTGAATTATTAGTTGGCTGGCACAAACCTTGGGGTAATAATTATAGTTACTACAGACTTTGATTTTGTCTGTGAAAATGAGAACATATGACACCATAACAGTGACGTTAATCTTGTATTATGAAATCCATTGACAGTTGTACGAAAAGACAAAAACATCATGAATTACGTTTTCCGTATTTCATCTCAGTGTCATAAATATAATCTTCACTCAAAGTACACTCACTTTCTATTTACAGAGAACCGAATCAGATTCTCAGCAGTTCTTAATTAATTCCGCGAGCAAATATACATTACACGATTTTATTATTTCATCATGTACGTTATCATAATGTTTTCAAGTTTGCTTTGATATCACAGCAAGCCTCCTCAAGGGACAAAAATCGTAATCATTTTAAACAAAATAATTTTCCTTCATCTTCTCTGATGTTCGCACATACCCCCCCCCCCCCCCCCCTCCCTCTCTCTCTCTCTCTCTCTCTCTCTCTCTCTCTCTCTCTCTCTCTCTCTCTTTTCAAACGCATCTTTGATCCTAAGGCGAGGACATGCAGCATCACTTTAGTCCCTCGCGAAAAGTGGCTCTCCGCTTTATTTTCGTCTCTCGTTGCTCCTCGTCCGACGCAAATTGGCGACTGAAAAGACCGAGAAGGGTTTCGTCCGTAACCACGAAAGAGCTGCGAAACGCTTCTTCAGTCATGTTAGTGATAATACCTATAGTAGATTCACATCAACCGTGCATGTATGTTCCACCTCTTCTGAGGGATACTCTTGAAAGGCGTATCCCTCAGGAGAGATGGAACATACATCCTCCCTGCGTGAACTCTCGAGAGAGACTGAGAGTTTCCAACCCTGCGATTGGCCTATCAACAGCCAATGTGGAGCGTCGTAAGGGACTGGCCTACATATCAAATGTACAGTTGATGTGAATCTATTATAGTAAAGAATTGATAACCACTTCTCTCTCTCTCTCTCTCTCTCTCTCTCTCTCTCTCTCTCTCTCTCTCTCTTACTATCATATTGTTCTTTCTCATTCTTCCTTGACTGATGCAGTCATCGTCTTGTGTACTTTTACAGAATTTTAATTTTCATTTCCGTCCTATAAATGCGCCTCAAACAATATTTTCTCATTCAATGAACTTATCATTTCATTGCCCCAAAATGCACTTAATTTATTCGCCAATCTTGTGGACGTTCCTTTTGCAAGAATTGTGCTTTCTGTTGAATACATTCATATACTGGCGCGATGAACAAAATCTCAGCGCTGGATTTCTCAGTATTCACCTTTAGTTACATACTTCACGGAATATAATATTAGAGCTTAAAAGTAAAAAGAGTAGAGTTGAGTGTTTAATTAATTGTAATATTGATAAATATGATTTCAATATAGAAATGTTAAATCACATCATGGGATGTATTTGATTGCTACTTTGGAAATAAATTTCATCATGTTCATATGAACTATATCCTTCTGGGGTTAAAGGTGATTGCAGTTCTCATTATAATTATATCTGTGTTGCCTATGTATATCCGTAAAGGAAAGGTTGGTTTTATATATTTTAATTATTTTAATTAAGACACATTTTACTAGGTAGAATATGGAACCTTTGATTTTCTTGGGGTAAGATCTTCTCAAGCCATAAATACAGTTCAATTGAAGTTTTTCCTCAAAATAACATACAAAAGAATAAATATCAGCACCGCTCATAACGACTCCATATCTCAAAATTCATTCACCATGGAAATACTTTAAGAAAATAAAACCTGGATAAAAAGACTAACAAATGCATTTCCTTACAAGGTTCTGTTGTTTGAATTAATTTTAGATTCTCCTCGGTGTAAGCATATTGCATACATCGTTATTTTTAATGGTTATACTTCTTCATTGCAAACTTATTCAGTTCTCGATGTATGGTCTTACCTGATTTGCTTATATATATATATATATATATATATATGAATATATATATATATATATATATATATATATATATATATATTGCTACGTTTATAGAACGCCTCGCCTTCCCAGCAGAGTTTTAGTGATATTAGTTATAAAAGAAGCAGCCATGCCTTCTCCTAAAGCAACTGATGTTGGGGGAGAGAGCATGTCGTAGGGAGGTATTTCCGGTCTGACGGAAGCTTAGGGTAAGAGAGGCAAGTCACAAGAGTAGCTAGGCTTCGAAATGGATCTTAGGGACCTCTACAATAAGACCTCTTTTTCCTTCCCAATTTGCTGGCGTTGTGTTTATCACTTTTCAGGCAGTGCTCGAGGCGATGTATGGAAGCCCCAAGTCATTAAGGAAGAACCAGTATCTCTCTCAGTCGACTGCAGTCTGTGATCCAGGACAGATGTCCAGCCGGCCAGCCTCCCAAACTTAAGCCTATCGGCTCGGCGTACTGGCGGACACGAACCCCAGACCTGAACGAAGTCAGGCCGCATTCTTCCACAACGATACACTGAATATTGCATCCAGGTACGTCTAAAAGTGTAAACTTCAACCCAGCACCTTTTACTACCATACGACTCTTGCTAAATTCATTTTCAATCTCATTTTTACCCCTTCTACATCAAAAGCCCTTTGTCCTCATCGGGCCACGTGCTTCCCTTTGTGACTTGTTAAAGACCAAGCTTTCAGTGCATACCTCAGTTTCCTTCCCCAAAATGTTAGAGAATTAATCAGCCTTAATCAAAGCAAGAAGTCATTTTTTCTTTTATCTCGTTTAATCTGGGATTCTTTTCCAGATTCCATGAGTCACGTGCCCAGTCTCTGCCCGCAAGTGTGCATTACCCAAGTTTATGAAACCAGCTTGAATTCATCCAATTACATTTTAGCCAGCTATTATCCCTTTGTGAGAGATATATAAGTCCCACCGTGGTGGACGCTGCATTTACCTTTTCTCCAGGCCAGCAAGGGCCTTTTTTTTGTAAATAAATAGCTGTAAAGTAACGAGCTGAGTTTTCTGGCGACCTTTCCCTCTAAAGAAATTATCATTAACTATCAGTTTTACGGTAAGTTAAAGCAATTTCCTCTTGAAATCCCTCAATTATTTCCCGTTTACGTATATAGCCTCTCTCAAGGCCGGCTAAATACGTAAATATATATATATATATATATATATATATATATATATACATATATATATATATATATATATATATATATATATATATTTATATATGTATATATATATATATATATATATATATATATATATATATATATATATATATATATATCCCCGAAATCTTACGCCAAAACGCCGCAGACTTACATATAATAAGAGAGAAAAACATTAGAAGGAAACAAAGGAGAAGGAAAAACAAATGCGAAGCCATTCTGTCATCAAATTACAAAAACAGATAACAAGGAAAAAAAAAAAGGAAAAATGAATGCAATTGCGCGATCATATATTAATTGCCACAACCAATTCTTTTCAATTTCGAGATATGTGTTAGTTTCGACTGACCTGTTCGTTCATTTAAAACTACAAACCTATTTCCAATTTTCTCTCTTCAATGACTTAAAAGGACCTTCAAACTTCGGGCCTAGTTTGTAATTTAACTCATTTCTCACGATAATTTTTGTTTTAAAAATACCTTATCACCGACATTGATCTTGGATCAGATGATTTACTAATACTCTTCTGAACCATATCTCTGGTTGTGGACTCGAGATTACGGCTGAGACATGCGTGTCTCTCTCGCTATGGATATCAGCGCTTCAACCGTATCCTCCCCCTGGTGAGGCGTAGTTAACAAATCAAATGTGCCTCGCGCTGGATAACCAAACAAAGCTTCAAAAGGGGACATTTTAATTGAATCGCTAACCATGGTGTTAATGCTATGTCTAACAACGTTAATATATCTGTCCTAATTTCTATCATTACCACCTACCGTTTTTCTGAGCGCTTCGAGCACTTTCCTGTTTGCTCGTTCGCACAACCCATTAGCCCCGGGTCTGTATGGAATAATTGTTACTTTCTGTATTCCCATGAATTCAGCTAAACACTCCAAGGTTTTGTTCACAAATTCCCTCCCATTGTCGGTTAATAGAACTTCGGGTGAACCATATCTGCAAACGATACCATCGAAAAATGCTATGGCTACTTCTTCGGCCATTTTATGCTTAAGTGGGAAAATTTCTACTATCCTTGTAAGTTCATCTATTATCACTAGCAAGTACTTGTTCGCATATCTAGACTCACAAAAATTCCCTAAGACATCCATATGTATTCTCTGAAAAGATCTACTCGGTATAGGATACGATCCTAATTTGCATGACGTTGTCCTAGCAGGCTTACATGCGTTGCACACCGCACAATTCCTTACGAAATTATCCACATCTTTACCCATATTTTTCCAAATGTATTTAGCCCGAACCCAACCTCATCATAAGTTTTTTCTATTCCAAGTGAGGACTACCGAACCTGCAATGAACTGTATCTAAAACCACTGGAATTAGGACTTTCGGAATTACGATCTGTGTCGTATCTCCTTTACTTTCACTGGTTCTCAACTTATATTTAATTTTCCTAACCAACAGATTTCCTTCTAACTCCAAACCCGAAAAAGGCAAGCTATAATGTTTCTTGACTAATTCCCCTCTCAGAAATGCTTTCGCATCAGCTAAAACCTCGTCTTCATCTTGCCTTAGCTCTATGAGAGGTATATCCCATTGTATGGCTTCGTTAATGACCTGCGCGACTTGGAAACCTTCCGCGTCATGAAAACTCCTGCTGAGAGCATCCGCAACAACATTAAATTTGCCCTCTATATATTTGAGCTTTGCATCAAAATCTCTGATAGTTAGAAACCATCGAGCTCTTTTGGGAGACAAATCGGGTTTATTAAAAAGATCGAGTAATGGTTTGTGGTCTGTAAGGACTTCTACTTTATTCACCATCAGTAACATTTTAAAATGAACTAAGCTCGACACTATTGCAAAGGCTTCCTTATCTATGGTGGCCATGGACTTCTCATTGCTGCCTTTTGTCCTGAAACCCGTCATGCTATAAAAAGCTATAGGATGAAAATTTCCCACTTGCATCAGTCACTAATGTAAAAGGTTCCTTAAAATCTGGAAACTTCAAAACCGGGGGATTCATTAGCGCATCTTTAAGCTTTTGAAAACTCTCCGCCTGGGGGTCCTTCCTCCATGAAATGGAACGTCTTCCCGCAACACATCAGTTAGGGGAGCTGCTATGTTAGAAAACCCTTTTACGAACCTCCTGAAGAAACCGGCGATACCCAGGAATGACTTAATCTCTTTCTTTGATCTGGGGGTGCAAAAATTCGCTATTGCTTTGACTTTATCGTCATTTACTCTACCCCTTCCTTAGATATGACGTGACCTAGATATGTCTGCTTTTTCAAGAACGAACACTTGGCTAGCTTGATTTTCAACCCCGCTAATCTAAGCCTCCTAAGTACTTCTGTAAGCACTTCCAGGTGTTGCGCAATCGTGTCCGTTGCAATCAGGATGTCATCCATATACACAAAAACATTTTTGCCCAATAACCCGTGCAAAAACTGTGTTCACCAACCTGGTAAAAGTCATCGGACTGCCCGATAAACCGAAAGGCATTCGCGTAAATTCATAGTGTCCCTTGGGCACTGAAAAGGCGGTATATTCCTTGCTACTCTCGCTGAGAGGGACCTGTAAGAAACCTTGGCCAAATCAATTGAGCTATAAATATTATGTCCCCCAATTTCGACAAAAAGATCTGGTATGCACGCGACTGGGTAGCGGTCAGGGATCGTTTTCTCGTTTAAACGTCTAAATCGACGCATACACAGACCGAACCGTCTTTCTAGGTACTGCTAACAAGGGAAAGTTGTAAGGAGACACACGGGTCTAATGATTCCTTCTTCTTCGCATCTATTAACTTCTTTCTCTACCTGTTCTCTGATTTTGAAAGGTATGCGATATGCAGGAATATAAATAGGTTTTGAAAGTTTGCTCTCCAAATTTACCTTATCCTCTAACACATTAGTCAACCCCAATTTATCACCTTGCAAGGCTACCGTATCCCCAAATTCCGCCAAGAGCCCGCTTATCGCTTCAACGTGTTCGCTATAATCCGCATTAGCCAAATGTTCACTAAATGTTTGTTTCCTTGATTGTATTTCTGCCTCCGAAAACTCAGGTTTCCCTCTACGATAGCCACAGAACCACTATCCACAATTCCATCTGGAAGTCTACTATATATGTGTTTTTCTTCGGTATCTCCTAGCTGTATCATTACAGTTTAATAGCTCCACCCACGTAACCCCAGTCCTGGATACACTGTTCACCGATGCCGTGCTAACAACTCCTCTGAGCTTTTCACTGTTTTCAATAACACACACATCTGTGGGTTTTCTCATTTCCTTCAATTAAACTTTTACCATAACCTTTGAACCTGGTAGTAACATAATGTCTTCAAATAAAACACCTCTATATTTGTGGTTAGTATTTCCCCTTGCCACCGCCCCATACAAATTACCACCCTCAGTATTATCCCCAGCATTGTTAGTATCAGAAATAACATCCATATTAGTATCTCACCAGCATTGTTAGTATCATTGTTACCACTATGAACTCTGATAGAACCCCCGTAATCATCTCCCAGATCACCAACGTGTGTTTTAACATTACCTTTCCCCATAACACTCGTATCACCGCCATTAATACCACCGAGCACCTCTCCTCTTTCAATAACCTCCATGTCCTCCATTCTATTCACGTCCTCATATGGTATGAGGTAATTCATTTTCCCGATTGTTATCCCATTAGCACCCGCATGGATCGAAATATTGTGTCTTCTACAAGCAGGATGACCCAACAAGATTTTATTACCTAAGGCAATTCCTTTTATTACCAAAAAAGGTTCTGTTAACACTCTGTCACCGAGAGCAAACCTTATTTGTACAAAACCCAGGGTGTTTAATCTATGGGCTTGCACATCACACACCGTCTCCGTAGAGGGCTGCAAAGGGTAATTGGAGAACATGGATTGATACAAATTATAGTCCATTAGATTTATTGATGCCCCGGTGTCTATGAAAATTGGGATATCCACATCCCCTACTGTTCCATAGACTATAGGCTTGGGCTCTGGGGCGTCCCCCACGAGACCACAATGGCATGTACCAATCACCTGTACCCTTTTTGTTGATCGGGCTTCCAAAAATTTCGCCGATCCCTTTGCCCTCTGGTTTGACCTGCCTGGGAAGTTCTCACATTATAATTACCAGAACCTTGAGGTGCAGGCCTCGCATCTCTCCGTATCCGAGACGGACAAGACTGCCAATAATGATCAGCACTTTTACACAATCCACAATATTTAACCCTACACAATTTCTTTGGCTGTCCTGGTTTATTGCAGTTGAAACAACGCAACTGCTGTTGCTTTTGATCGATCGATCTTTTGTTATACTCAACTTTTGCACACAGACGATGAGAAGAAATTTCCGTGTCTCTGTACTCTATCCCTCGGGCCTGTCCCGTTAAAAATTGTGCTATCTACAGTGGGACATTTAGACCTGTGTTTATCTATTTGGGTATAAAGTAATTCTTCGTATGAGGTAGGGCTCCAACCTTTCATCAAAGCTATCCACTATTGCATCGGGTACCTCGTGTAAGAGCAGGGAAAAATAGATCAGTTTATGAACATATTTAGAGGGAGATTATCTCCTGTAACCCATTTAGATGTTTTTCAATTTTTATTCCTACCCCAATCTGCCACTGCGTCAAAACAGCTTTGACTATGTTCTACAAGGCTATTAGTGCCTTTCCGTAGTTTATAAAGACCTTGAAGGTCTCTCACCATATCTCCGTGTTCCTTTGAGCCATATGCTGTTTTTCAAAAAATGCTTGCAAGTCTGTCCAGGTACGACATTTTGTAAATTGGAAACTCCTTGACCTATGACTGAGATCTCCCTTATTGAAATCTAGCAAAGCTTTCGCCTCTCTGAATGCCTCTACATCGTCTACTATATTCTTTCCCGCTAATAGTTATTAACTCCTTCTATGAAAATATTTATAGGCTGGGACAATGCGCCATCCACAATCCCTTTGAAAGGGCTGACTCCCGCAGAAATGTTCGTCACGTGATGTAGTAGCGTCGTCGGTTTAGCATCCGCCATTTTATCTTGTTTCCCAAGGCTGTTTTTTCCACTACACTTCCCCATCTCAATAACATCAATGTATTTATATACACTAAACCCAATCAAGAAAAATCAACAGAAATTTTCTCCCCAACAATGGATAACAAAAGGTAAGCGTGCCCGTCCCCAATCACAAAATCAACCCACGAAAATGACAATAAAAAAAATAATAATAATAAGGAAGGGATAGGAAAAGAAAAAGAACGCAAGGTGTTTCCGAGCTAACTCGCCTCTCTCTCTCTCTCTCTCTCTCTCTCTCTCTCTCTCTCTCTCTCTCTCTGGCATGACTTGCCGCAAAAATCCCACTCAGGCAAGTTCGCCGCACACAAACACAAGGAACATGAACAAGAACAAAAGGTTAAAGAAAATCCACAAAATATAAAAAGAGAAAAAAAATAAGAAAGAAAAAAAACTCGAAAATACACTTACGTCTTCATATGACCGTAAACCGAATTCACATACACCGCAAACATGCGCGAACTGCGAAACACTTTAATATGTCGAAAACTAAACTTTTCTCCACCCCGTTTTTTTCTTTTTTTATTTACACACCTTTATTCCGTAGTCTCAAGAATTCAACTGACTTGGCTTGGGAGAGGAAGACTGTGTGAGGAACAGCTTCTCTCTGTCGAATCAGCAGTAATGACCCTGAGTTGCCTGTGACATGATTAATAACCCCTTTTCCTATCAAAATAAAAACCGAAACCCCCTATTTCTAACTGGTCACCAGTCCCTTCGGAGCGTACCTACAGCTTGAAAAATATATAAAAAGCCTTTACCGCGGCCACCACTGTAGCCCCCCCTTATTCCCTAAACTACACAAACTGGGAACTCTTACCTGTTGCCAACGGTGCCCTGTCTGTAAGATGTCACGAGGCTTATTAAGACTGCGTAAATATAAAAATACTATTTATTTCCCAAAGCAATTGGTTATAACAAAGAACAAAATGATTAACAAGTCATAATGGCATAAACACCCAAATCTACCCATAAAGAAACCAGTAAGATAACATTCTACCCTCCTGACTAAGGTTACACTCTCAAACCCCAAAAAGTCATATTGTCTAGTATTAGTCAGTTAGAGAATCCCGTTTCTAATCAACCATGGAATCGGACCCATCTGTAATAAAGATAATAGTTATATAGACACCCCACGTCACTCTTTTCAAAGTATTTACGTAAAGAGAGTATTTTCACACTTCTCTCTCTTTTCCAAAAGGTAACAGTTTTTCTAAGTTTTTATAGAATGTGTCCTACCTTTTCGATGGGCGTTTTCTCCCGACACTCAGAGCAACCACTTGTTATCTCTTTTGCACAAAGAATGCGTCTTCCACAAGTACCCTGAACTAGTAGGCCTGTAATACGCGTACAAACAAATGCACATGCCTCGCAAACGGGGAACGACCTCTGAGACAAGTTGCTTGTTCAGCAAATACCTTTTTATCCAATGTGAACTTTGCAGCGTACCACCCCTTGTCTCTAGGCGAGTAGAGCTATGTGACTTTATTATTATATAAAACAATTTAAACATATTATTAAAGCCATTCCCCCTCTTTTCACCTCTTAAGATATATATATATATATATATATATATATATATATATATATATATATATACATACACACACACACACACACACACACACATATATATATATATATATATATATATATATATATATATATATATATATATATATATATATATATATATATATATATATATATATATATATATATATATATATATATATATATATATTAAGAGAGTAATTTTAGTATATCTTTTTGATCTTATGGTTATATATAGCGTTTTCCTTCTATCATTAACGAGCAACAGAGAAATTTTACTAATAACTTGATTATACCGGATCGCTGAAAATTTCACTTTCCAAATTATTCCGCCGTGACGAAAGTGAAGGAAAATGCGACGTATTGAAATGAATGCTTTAATAAAATCCCGTTCATTACAACGCTTGCATTTCACAGCCATTGCTTTTCGTTACGGGTTTCAAATGGAAAGCTATTATTTAAATGACATTTGTCAGTTACCCTATAAATATCGACGATATACGGAGAAATATTGGGAGCGATCGACATAAATCTCGTGACTCGTGTTCCATGATGTTATAAAGATTTTATTTGGATGAGTTCTGATCGTTCGGATATTAATAAAAGGAAAATAAATCAGTTGTGTCGTGTGATTCTAATGCTGCGATAGGAATGGTTTATTAAATTTCTGGTACTAGATAATATAAGCAGTAATATTTCAATAATTATCTCTTTGATATCGAAATTGGTTCCATGCCTGCACACACAAACACACACACACACACCTATATATATATATATATATATATATATATATATATATATATATATATATATATATATATATATATATATATATATATATGATTTTATCACATCACCGTGATTCATATGTAAGCATTAAGCTACAGATGTCCTTTAATATCTAATTCGCTATACCTCTGAATTAATATATTTTTATATATGTTAACCGAAGGGGAATTTATTTTTAGTAGATAAGAAATTCTGTGGCTCATGGGTACGTCCTGAATTCCCCTTCGGTTAACATATATGCATATATATTGATTCCGAAGCAGAGCGATTTAGATATTAAAGGACATTTGTAGTTTAATGCTTATATATATATATATATATATATATATATATATATATATATATATATATATATATATATATATAAAGTGGTCTAAGTAGGTAAGTGATTGCCTCGCCCGTAAAATTTCTGTCTCGGCCCACATTTTCGATTCCAGAAAGAACAGGAATACGCTAGGAATGGTTCGGTACATTCAGTCTATCCTCTGATAACATAAGCAGGGAATCATGTAAATGGGACATACATGTTTGTGGTGGGTCGCAACCGCGATTTGCGTTTGTTTAGATCCTCATTTGAATCCTGATTTTGATTTCAGTATGATATCAAAGAAGGCTCAGTTTCCTCGGGTGAAATTTAATCTAGCTAATGGATTCGAAGCTGCTACCTCTCATTTCTGCGCAACAGGTACAGCGTTAGCGTTAATGAACTACGCTCTTTCCTAAGTACCTAAAGTTGAATGGCTTTTGAAAAGTAAAAGGTATTATATAGGATTTAGATTAACCTTCGGATTTCAGTAAGCGTCCAAATTACAAATGAACACACTGCCATTCAGCGTCATAAAGCCTTTTTGTATTTCCCAATAAATAATATTGATTATATAAATCTTTCTTTTTTCGTTAATTAATTGTCACTTTTAATGACCATTTAAGCTCTTTGGTCACGTTCATTATCAGCTTACAGCAACAAATAATAATTTTAAATCAATTCCATTTCAGTGGCAAATAACAGTTTGAACGTGACAGGATCTAATGGTTTAATCATATAGGAATTGTTATGACGCGCATCAATTAGTGAAGGACAAACTATTTTAATTGGTGGTCGTTGGTCATTATTGGTCCCTTATTATAGGTCTTCATTAACACAGCTCTCTCTTTTGTCAACTATGGATTTGATTTCATTCTTAAATGAGTGTTGCAATGTGAGTGGATGCTTATACATTTATACCTCTGTTTTGGTCTACTCATAAATATACGAGAAAACACTTATTTGAATCAATTGTATGTAAATCTATTTAATTTTTTTCATGAAACCCCTGTACAAATTTGTTAAGAGTAAATGACAGACATTTGGTCGTACGAATTCACCCACTGGTATTTTATTGTTATTATAATTATAGCATTTAATTAAAAATGGTTATTCACTCCCGTAAATGCACAAGCTTTCAAAGTTTTTTTTTTCTTTCTTTCTTTTTTTTAACAGTAATGACGCACAGTAAAATCCTTGGCTCTTTGTAGCTAATCCCCGCCCACTGCTCACGTCACCACCATTCCTTGAAGCTGATTGGTTGGCAATGGTTTAGGAGAGTAAGCCAATCTGTGGTTCTTTTCATCTTCTTTAAAGCAATGGTTATTCTACCGAGCTAAAATAACTTGTGCTGATTATCAAAAGGAAACGTTATTTCATCCCCTGAAATAAAATCATAATACGCAACTCCCTAAAACTTGTAAAAATATAGGAAAATATGAATGAAGTCAGGAGTGTTCCGCGATGCTGAAGGGTTGTTTTTCGTAAATGGGGTTCACCTGACCACGGATAATTACCGTCTGATATTGTCAAGCGTGTTCACCATTGTATTATAAACAAAGACTGTCTCAGAGCTGTGCAGACTGTTATTTCATATTGATTTAAGGAAATTTCACTACATTTCAAAAGTCCTAAAATCGACTTCATTGCAATAGTTTACAGACATTCGGTGGGTAGAAAACGAGGATAGGCTTGTGTTTACGCTCTGCATGTCATATATATACTGGATATAGTTTGCTGAGAATATTTTTACGGACATTATCTCCTTTCGAAATAAAATTATCATAAAAGATGACTTAAACATATGTCCTATGTGATTTGTCGGTTTACGCGGTTACGACGTTTGGATTATAGACCTACGTATGTATATATTCAGCCGTTGTGTTGGTCGTTCATGTTCTGGTTATTCTTGTTTTTGTTTTTGCTGTTATGGTGTAGTGGCTATGACAGATATTCTTGGGGAAATATCCGATCTCTCTCTCTCTCTCTCTCTCTCTCTCTCCAACCATTTATTAAAGAATGAAAAATGTCTTCAGATCTGTAACAGAGAATCATGACTGCAGTCAATTCCTGTCTGGGAACTGCAGGAAAATGGTGATGAAATTTCTCTCGCTCAAGTAATTCAAGGAAGTTCTACGACCTGGGGCGGAGTGCTAAGTGGGTCATATATGTGCTGATCCTTTCTTGATCGTGCAGCAGACAGGGGAGAGAATTTGCTTTGAGACGTTACAGCGCGTGTGAGAAAGATGTATGAATAAGTTCGATTATTTTAGATCACCTTTAGTCTGCCGTCAGTCACGGGTGGTAGATTCATTTAATTTCCTTGACACTGAACGTATATATTCTTATATTCTTAATAAGTAAGAGGGGGAATTATTTTCCCAATGCCTTCCAAGATGGGTATATATTATATATATTTAATTTTTGCTTTGTTTCTATATCTGGTTGTTTTCTTGCCCGTTAGCCATATGTTGTGGTGTTTGGTAAGAAGGATCACGTATGTCTTATTTTCACGGGAATTTCACAGTAGGGGTTTCATGACTAGCAACAAGACATGAAATTTACAATGTTACATTTGGCGAGAAGACACATTTGTGTGGTAGAGTTGCCAAGTCTTGGCAGAAGTTTGCATCCTCAGAAATGAATTCAGAAACAGTGCCAAACCCATTGTCGTCTCAGTGACTGTCACGCAAGTAACTGTCATTCTTCACGTTACTCTGTGCCATAAATAACAGATTACATTCGACAAAGTATGCACTGTGTAGCATGAAATAGATCTCATTTTTCGATGGGGCTGAAATAACGAACACCCTACCACGTCCCCAGCTCCTGCGTATCTGGCGGAAAAATACGCTTCTGCAGCAGCGCCGTATTTCGTGTTTTGAATTCATCCCAAAATCTGTTATTGGAGGACAGATAAAACAGCGAGAATATATTAACGCCATCAGGTTCATCACAGACTCACAGCCAATTGAATTGTATGATGGGATGAAAGTTCTCTCTCTGTCTCTGCCTGTCTGTCTGTCTGTCTGTCTGTGTGTGTGTGTGTGTATATATATATATATATAATATATATATATATATATATATATATATATATATAGATATATATATTATATAATATATATATACATATATATATATATATATATATATATCTATATATATAATATATCTATTATATATATATATATATATATATATATATATATATATATATATATATATATATATATATATATATATATATATATAATATAGATATATATATATATATAGATATATGTATATATATATGTATATATATATATATATATATAAATTTTATATATATATATATATATAAATGCTCGTCAAAAAGATTGTCATCATTATTCATACCCCTAATGAAATAAGGGGTGACAATCCTCTTAAGCTTAATGCGCTTTATTGCTTAGAAAGGGAACAGAGAAAGATACGACATTTCTCATAAAAAGTCCACGAATCGCCTTTGCACTGGATTAATGTTATTGAATTTGCGTGGCATTAATATTAAACATTTCAATTTCATACCTCAATACATTAGGAGGGATAAAATTTCCACTGCTCACTACCAGTCATATTTTGATATCGCAGAAATGATTGAGATTGGACTAATAAACAGGAAATGGCCAAGAGATGGAAGTGGTACACAGGAAATGGTTATATTTGCCTATATTACTTATAGATTTTACAACTCCTAACAAGGTTTTCTTCCATATTATTAATAAGATTTGCAACTAAGAATGCCGTAAATGTTTCGTAGAGGACTGAAGTATTTCTGCTGAAACTTAAAAGATAACTGTCCATGAAACAAAACTGGATACCGAGCAAAATGCACGTATCTTCTAACGGCCCAGAGAAGTTTATGTACGAGTGAAAGAATGCATTTCTCAGCTTCATAAAAATAATCATTTCCTTGTCAGACCACAAAATAAAACTATTTATAGTTTTCTATTCATCACTTCCTCTTGCAATTTTATCAGTGCAGCTCTATATTGATGGTATTTGCAATACCACATATTGATTTGAATATATAAATGATTTTTAGAAATGTTTTATATTCGAGAATAGTAAGACAAATCCACCTTTTCCTCCAACCTTCATCCATTTCTTTCCTTGCTATTCAGGTTGATTCATCAGCGCTTTATGAGCGCTCATAATGCCATCATCCATCATGTTAAATATATTAAGATATTCTGGAGTTGTTATTAACAGGGTCGAGGTGGTGGTCCGAGTTTCCTTTTTCTTGGGAGACGTTCAGCGCACAAAGAGAAAGAGAAACTGCACTAATTAATAGAGGGGAAGTTACGGTAATTGCCGGCGATTATCGCCTTATCCGCACGAGTCGCTGCAATTTACTTTTACATTAAAATGATTTCTGATTTACTTTCCGTCTTTACGGACTTTCGTAAACAAGTCTCCAGCTGTTGTGATTCCGTATCATTTCATGTTCATTATTGAAATCAATGAAGTTAATGTGATGCATTTTGACTACGGAATGGCGCCTACGAAGCATCCATACATTTCTTGGTACATAGTTTTTCTTTTTTATTTATGAGACCCTTGGTTTTCTAAAAAAAAATATAGTTTTTCCTTTGCCTGGTATTCAGGCGAAATTAAAACCCATATATCTGATTTCACTGTCTTAATAATGGCAAGTAATAAAATCTGGTTTCATATTTGATGATCTCCATCAACAAATTACTTTCTTTACAAGAGGGGAAAAATAGGGAACAACTATAGTTGATGTTTAACATAAAATTTCATATATAAAAAAATCATATCCCTAACATAAATTAAAAAGAAGTTCATTTGTAAAAATTCGGCTTGTAAGCCGAGTGCAGGGGTACTTTCGGCCATTCAGCTCATAATAGAATGAAAAGTGGTTGGACAGCAAGATCTAGAAAATAAGGAGATGAAGTAATAGTTAAAGGGGTTGGACAGCAAGACTGAAGGGAGGAAACGGGACTGGAGGTAGAGTAAAAGGACAAAGTTTTAATAGGTGCAGCCAGGGGCCAAAGGAATGCTACAAATACGATTTTTGAATGTCTTTATGCAGGATTTTGTGCGGAGATACCGCTATTGTTAAAATTAATCCAATAAATTACATTACAGAACATGAATCATTTATCGAGGTGTTAAATGAAAGTAAAACAGCTAACTATAGTAGATTCACATCAGCATGCATCTGATGTCTAGGCCAGTCCCTTACGACGCTCCTGATTGGCTGTTGATAAGCCAATCACAGGGCCGGAAACTCTCAGTCTCTCTCGAGAGTACACCTAGGCAGGATGTATGGTCCACCTCTCCTGAGGGATACTTTTGAAAGACGTACTCCTAAGGAGAGGTGGATCATACATCCTGCGTATGTGAAATCTCGAGAGAGACTGAGAGTTTCCAGCCCTGCAATTTGCTTATCAACAGCCAATCAGGAGCGTCGTAAGGGACTGGCCTAGACGTCAGATGCACGGTTGATGTGAATCTACCATAGCTAGAGAAAGAACACCGTAAAAACATATCATTTCAGAATTTTACGAAAAGGTTTCTTAAACTGGCCTCGATATCCTTAGAGAAGAGATTGTTCCTTGTTCTTTGTATGTAATAAATTCAACCAGACATCATTAGGCTACCATTTCTAGTGACATGTCCAACCTAAAAAACAACTCACTATTCAAATTTTAGTAAAAATATTAGTAGAAACTTGTAAGTCTGCACAACGGAGAGATTATCAGTGACGTTATAATAGGGTAGCGAAAATAGAAGCCTATATTAAGGCGCAATTATACAACTCATTCTTTTAGATATAAAATTACTCCTAAAGAAAAAGAGGAAAAAAAAGAGACTCTTGTGTACACTAAATCACTCACTCGGGATGCTTCTTTAAGGAAATTTCACAGAATGTTTCAACTGTTTTACAAATTGAAGTAAGGACCCGGTGACTGGTTAGTGGTTCCCAATGACGTTTAGAATTTTTAAAAAATTAGATTGAAAATGAGAAAATCAAACTTCAATGGGTAGATATGTTTATAAATGTGATACCTGAATAATTTTTTCTCAGTCATATTTATTACCTGTTATATGAGTAAATAAAACAATTCCCAAGGAACACTGTCAAAGAATCCTCTAGGAACTTTCAAGCTTCACGGTCGCTTTCATTCGTAAAACAATGCACGCACCACAGTGATTTAATCACCATCTAACGATTCTCCGTCTTATACCGAAAACCATCCGCTTATAAGGAACAGGATGTGCTCTACATAAAGTGCATGTCTGGCCATCTAATTCATATTTACAATTCTTTAGTTATGTTCCCATTGAATACTGTATTCACTTATCGATCTTAGAAAAGTTGTACCAAAGGTTTCTCGTTTGATCCGCGACCTTGTTTCTTCTTCTTCTTCTTCTTCTTCTTTGTGTGGATCCACTTCAGTTTCATTGTAAGGTTGCTGCTCTTTCCTTCATACCCTGACTATAGTTCTCAGGTGCGCTCTGTATGCTGTAGCTACTTTCTTGGACGTATTGCTTTCATCAGTCTTAGGCATTTTCCCAATTTTACTGCTGTCTGGAAGTAGTAACAAACTCAGAGTTCCGTTCGCATCTGGAAAGTGTAACTTCGTAGTTATTATTTTATCATTTTATTGAGTTGAAGGTTTATTTATTGTTTTTATTGCACCTGTCACTGGAAAATTGGTTTACACTATTTTCATGGTAATGTAAAAACACATCAACCGACAGTTGGATCTTTTTATTTCCCAGATACCCTTGTTCAGTGATCAATTTAACAATTGATTTGATCATCCCCTGTGACCTATGATACATAACTACAACATGAGGCCTCCTATGGAATTTGCTGTCTCTTGATCAAAGCATCAACTGCTATCATTAACTTAAACAACGTCCTACCAGTTGCTACTGCTACTAATACTACTACTACTACTACTACTACTACTACTACTACTATTATATTATTATTATTTTATTATTATTATTATTATTATTATTATTATTATTATTATTATTATTATTTGAAGGTAGGAGACCCTCCCTCAAATATGTTTTGTTAAAGAAGATGGCAGCATCAGTGGAATTGATTTTATATATGGTCTTTTCAATTCTTATCATTTTTTTCTCATCAGGGCTGATATTCTGGTTAAGGAAATGTCTAAAAATATTAATTTAATCATATGATAACTAAAAGTGGCGTATGGTCGCCGTAAGAGTTTACTAATTGTAGTCTGGAAGTCTGGTTTATTATTATTACATAAAATTCTCAGTCATTTAAATATCAATAATAACACAGTTCACAACATTTAGGAAGTTTACAGACGAAATCAGTAACCTATTGGCAACGAGGACTTTTGCCATTGATGCTCTGACTATCGCATCTTGCGTCGCAGGAAGATCGAACGCAAATTCACTGAGTAACGTGAGATTCTCTCCCTCATCCTCGTCCCGACTCACGTGAAAGCAAACTCCTTTAGGGACTCCGCTCGAGTCCCAGCAGAAGTTGTGTTGGGACATGACAGCTGAATTTCAACTCCCGAGAAGTTCTCGGAAGAAGGACCGTTTGCTGAGGAATTGAGGGAAATTTCCCTGCTTTCTTATCAGCGGAAGTTGGCGGAAGTTTTGACACGGCGTTTCTCCTTCAACGGAGATTGCATATCGGGCCCAATTTTTTGTTGCCATTGAGGGATAAACGAGGTTTACTTTTTTTTATTTTGAGAGGAATCCTAAATAAAAATCAACTCGGTACCTTATGATGAATGCGATGGATAATTATATTACATCTTATTCAACTGAGTACTTATGATGAATATTGATACATCTTATTCAACTCAGTACCTTATGATGAATAGGATGAATATTTATATTACATCTTATCTAAATAGATTAATTACTTGTAGGCAATAATGATTATTCAGGATTGAAATATTAAAATTGACAGACCCTGATGTGCTGCTGTCTGCCTTCGCCTAGAATGTTATTTCTAGCATGGTTTTCAAACGAGTTTGGTATGAAATACAAAATAGTTATAATTATTATTGTCTGGTATATTTTTCGAACATAATGTAAGTGTTGATCATACATTATATATATATTATTATAATCTATTAATATATATATATAATATATATATCTATCTATTACAATACATGTATATATATATATATATCTATATATAGATATCGTAGTAATTATATAATCTATCATATATAATATATATATGCTGTATATCTTCTTAATATATCTATATGAATTCTATAAATTTATATGATTTATATCTATAATATATTCAATATATAAATATATGTATTATATAATATACTATATGTATATATAAATATATAACTATACATTAATATCATCTACTATAATAGTATATCTATATCTATATTATACCTCTGTATCGATTATTGTATCATCTCTCATTATATTTATATATATCTATTATATCTTTCCCCTATTATACTAATACTATATGTGTGTGTATATATATATATGTATCACTATATCTCTCTCTTTATCTCTATCTTTCCTACTAATCTATTATCCTAGCATTTATATAATAATATAAATCTTCTATCATTGTATATATACCCAGATATATATAAATATATCTATTCTATATATCTCTATTTTATATCTATAACTTATATATCTATATATCTATATATATATAATCTGTTGTGGTAATATAATTTATCTATATAATATATAATCATCATCTCCCTATGATCTATTTCTCTATTAAACTCTCTATATCTATCTAAACTGTCTGTTTGTATATATCTCTCTATATCTCATATCTCTATATCTACATATATATCTCTCTAATACATACTATATCTATATATATATACACATATATCTCTAAAGATAGTATAATCTGTCTCTCATATATTTAATTCTCTATATTCTATAGTTATATCTATATATAGCTCTATCTATCTAATATTTATATATATATATATATTAAATATATCATTTAATGATCTACTCATAATATATTCTTATATATATATATATCCTAAAATGTGTGTTTGTATATATATATATATATATATATATATATATATATACTATATACCTATTATACATATATGATATCTATATATATATATATAATTATCTATATATATTATATATATATAGTATACATACATATATCATCATGTGTGTTCGTGCTATTTTAAAATGTGACAAATAAATGTCTTTAGATATGTTTTTGAGTATCATATATTAGTCTCCTGGTATGAGTACGGACGTGAAAATGATCGTTTTTTCTTACCTACGGCCTAATGCTAAAGGTGCGTTCACACGGTCGAACAATGTCCGACGGACAAAGATTATTACCAATTAACAATTATCTGCCGGTCTTTGCCTTGTGAGCAGAGTAAAAACAGTGGTATACAACCTCATCTGGTATCACTGTTTATTGCCAGATCTGCTTCCATCGTTTTAACGCTTATGACGTCATCCTGCTTCGCCTATGATATGGTAACAATGTTTGTCCTTCGGATATTGTTCGACCGTGTGAACGCACCTTTAGACTTTATTTTGTCTCTCATTATTTGATATAGTTTTGTTCCTTCACCAGATGATTACTATTGATCGGAAATGCTGTCTCTTAGATGTGACAAATATCTTTCATGCACAAACTCATTTTACAGAGAGCCGAATTTTAGAAAGCTTTTCCTCGTAATGCCTAATAGCAAAAATATCCGTTAAAAGGACAGGAATTCTTCAAGTTTCGCCGTTCTCTTAATGGTATTTGCTGGAGGAATTGGGAAAGCATTTCCCGAGAATCTTTCTTTGTCGTCTTCTTTATTTGGAGCAGCAAAATAACGCTGATACATTTTCCATCTTGCAAGTGTCAGAGGAGAAGACCATTAAATTCTTTTTTATGCTTCGTTTATTTATCACGGTCAAAAATCTATGTACGCCGTAAGTGAAATAATTAAGATTTAATCGCCCTACTCACTTGTCTTTATTCATTGTTCCCAAATTAAGGCATAGCTTATACACTTTTGATAAAAAATCATTTACTCCATTTAGTTCAAAATTAATCAACAATTTCCACACTACCAATTCCATAATAGGATATGTTTTAATATATGCCCTACTAATCATTTTTATTGTACTAATGTTTCTAAAAAAAATTCATAAAACTTACCTGTCAGACGCAGCCCATACTTGTGTGTTCCCACGTGGCCCATTCCAAGTCAGTTCTCTGGTTTTCTATTAATTTATCGATGAAAATTCTATCTAGCTCTCCTGGGATACCGAGGAGTGTTATGCCTCCCTAATTCGAGGGTTCACCTCTCACCCTTTGTCACACAAGGTAAACTTAATTCTCTCGTCCATTTCTTGAGAACCGTCCTTTACCAGAAAAAGAAAACAAATCCACTTATTAACCAGCAACTTTCATTGGCACCACCATCGTTACATTTCTTTGACATTCATATGTCCAACGTGTTTCCATTCTCCATTATTTTGTGTATGGATGAATGACTGCCTTGAGCATTATCGTTTTAGTGTTTGCTCATCTGGGTCGGACGGTTGTGACATTTTGTCCGTCATCCAAACCAACGACCATCACGATACTAACTCCAAAGCAAGTTGTTTATGGAGCTCATTTGTAGGCGAGTTATTCAGTACCCTTTTATGTTTAACCGTCTCGTTCAGTGACTAAGTAGATAAACCTAGATATCTAAAGAGTGTTGCTGTTTTGGCTACTACAAGGGCAGATCTGGATTCCAATTGCTCTGCTCTCCCAGCTCTCGAAGCCTCCGAGTATGTACATCGTCTTACATATGGCAGTTAAGATACGCCCAGAGCATGGGTAGTTGACGCGATGTTTATGTCACTTCTTTACGTATTTAATAGCAATTCTTTATTGAATTTCCCAATCTATACCTATCATCTCAGGCATCATTAATTTGGTTTCATTGTTTATATGTTTGTTACCATGGGAATGAGCAAAATGTTATATATAGATCCATAAGAAAATTCTACTGAAATTGGGTCTCCTGACTGATCATGGAAGTGAAGTTGATGTAACTTCAGGGGCTTGTCACTTTCGTCCTAATCTACTTTTTCATTCCTATCTTTATTAGCCCGGCAGATAATCATATTAAAAAAAAATTCTGATACACATTATATATATATATATATATATATATATATATATATATATATATATATATATATATATATATATATATATATATATATATATATATATATATATGTATATATATATATATATATATATATATATATATATATATATATATATATATATATATATATATATATATATATATATATATATATATATATATATATATATATATATATCTGTGTTTGTTTATGTATATCTCTTTCATATCACAATAAATAATTCATGGAATTTATTATTGTGTCACTTCGTTGCCAACTGCAAATTATAACTGGAAAGAAAAATGAAACACTGGCAAAACGGCTAAAATTCCCCGCTTGCTTACAAGAACCGTTTCTCTTTAGGAAGAAATAAATAGAAGAGGCAAAGAAGTTTCTTCCAAAATTAATTAGAGGCGTCTCGCAGCCACGACAAAAGGAGGATTGGACTGTGAAAACGTTCACGGCAGTTGTATCAAAGGCAAAGAAGCAGGGCACAAAAATACTTACAGGAAAGAGTTTCATTTCCTTTGCATGCAAATGTCTGTGTTCCTCTGCGTCGCTAAAAATATTCGCGAAGCCCAGACTTTATTAGAACCGTATGTAGTTTAAGAAAATGATTGGATAATAGGTTTTATTATGATTAAAATCGTAGAAAAAAAAACGATACGTGACGCTGACTCGCTGTCGAAGGATTACAGCTTTGTTCGATAGAATTCGTGTCAGAGACTAACAGCTGACTTTGAAAAAAAGGCCTTGATTTGCAAAGGCTGCAACTGACTTTTAATCCCACGAACGTTTACCTATTGAAAGCGATCAGATCAACTGTCTAGCTGCTCTGCTAAATGAGGTTGGCCTTAGAATCCGAAATGATTAAAAGACACAGTTAAAATGTTATATATATTATATATATATATATATATATATATATATATATATATATATATATATATATATATATATCTTGAAAAATCACAGTAGATGCACGTGACTTCATAAATAAGCGAATACCACGGGAAAATGATAAGTCAGAAATCCAAGCGCTTTCGTCTTTATTCAGACATCGTTAAGGAGCTACTAAAGTACAATTGGAGAGGAAGGCCTCAGGTACAAACAAGATCAGGAATACCAGATGGTTAATTATCAAAAGGGTAAAAATTAAAAGGGATAATCCAGGATTATCGGATATCACACGGTCACAAACTTAAACAGATTCTGACCCTTATCGAAATTACAAAGTATCTTTACAGTCCAAAAACATGTAAAAATTGAATATATTAATTTTGTTGCTTAATTTATCTACAACTTTTTTCATTATGAAAGCATCAAGTTTAAATAAACCAAGACTTAAATTTAGAACATTTCTATTATTTGATTTGATAAAACAAGATTCAATGATATTCCTTTTAACTGTGTCATTACATGGGACTAAGGCTCTTGCTTGACTCCAGTTAATAGGATGGTCTAAATCTCTCATATGTACAAATAATGCATTCGATATTTGCCCAGTTCTCACAGAATACTGATGTTGCTTGAGACGCTGTGAAAGAGATTTGCCGGTCTGTCCGTAATAGACTTTATCACACTTTTTGCAAGGAATTTCATATATGCAGCCTGGAAGATCTTTAGGAGAATTTTTGATTACTAAGCTCTTGACATTAATATTACTGAACACAACATTTATGTTAAAAAGCTTTAAAATTCTAGGAATATCTAAAAACTTTTCATCATAAAGTAATTTTAGAATGTTATGCTTACTAAATTCAAGTTTGTCATTAGTTGAATAAAATGTTTTTCTAGCTCTTTTTCATGCCACATCTACAAAAGCCCTTGGGTATTTAAGTTTCAATGCAATATCATAAATAGTTTTAATTTTAGCGTCAATAAACTGCGGGCTACAGACACGTAAAGCCCTTAGGAACATCCCAGAAAAAACAGAGAATTTAACATTTTGATGGTGATTGGAGTAGTAATGAACAAAAGAGGCAATATTAGTTGATTTTCGAAAG
>NC_087207.1:28083343-28160843 GCF_015104395.2 Macrobrachium nipponense | reverse complement strand
CACGTGTCTTCGCTGGTTGGTCATTCTCCTGTCTCTATATATTTCTGGGTCTTCGTCTACTTTTATTAGTCCTTCTTCCCATGCATCTTTAGCCACTCGTCTTCACAGTGCTCTGTTCTCGATGTTGACTCAGTCCTCTATGCTTAGTAGTCCTCTCCCTCCTTCCTTTCGTGTTATGTATAGTCTGTCCGTATTTGGTCTTGGGTGTATTGCTTTGTGTATTGTCATATGTTTTCCTGGTTTTCTGATCTATGCTGCAGAGTTCTGCCTTCGTCCATTCCACTATTCCTGCGCTGTATCTGATTGCTGGCACTGCCCATGTGTGTATGGCTTTTATCATATTTCCGGCGTTGAGTTTTGACTTGAGTATCTCCTGAGTCTCTGCATATATTCTTTCCTGATCGTGTCCTCATCTCTTGGTGTTTTATATCCCCTCCTTCCATTATTCCCAGATATTTGTATCCAGTCTCATCTATGTGTTTGATGTTGCTCCCATCTGGTAGCTTTATCCCTTCAGTTCTTGTTACTTTGCCCTTTTGTATGTTGACTAAGGCGCATTTTTCTATTCCAAACTCCATCCTGATGTCCCCAGATACAATCCTTACAGTCTGGATTAGGGTATCTGTTCCTTGATGCTCTTACCATACAGCTTGATGTCGCCCATGAACATCAGGTGGTCAATTCTGTTGCCTCTTTTCTTGAGTTGGTACCCGGCATCCATCTTCTGTAGAACTTTTGTCATGGGAATCATGACTATTATTATTATTATTATTATTATTATTATTATTATTATTATTATTATTATTATTATTATTATTATTATTATTATTATTATTATTATTATTATTTTCCAAATGTTGACATAAAATAAGGTCAGAAGTATTTCTTGACAATGCATCAAAATCTTTATCTAAATATCTGTACTTCGAAGATTATCTGGCGATACACAGCATTCGGAATATGTTTGGCGTCATCAATAATTTTCTAAAGTTTTTATTAACTTTTTCCATTTATGGAGCTGATGTATTTTTCCATTAAAAGCAGCCTTTGAAGTGGAACATTTCAACGAGTCTCATTAGAGTTTGTTGATGAATATAAAACCCATCCCAACTTTTCCACAACAGGAGAAACTCTCTTCTGCGAATGGATCCAATCCAACTCTCGTCATGTTGCAGCATTACTTAATTATAGTTTGCACAAATTCCTTTGATGATAAAACTTCGAATAACTCAAGCTGATTGCGAGAGTGTATTTAGGCATTCATCCCGTGCTGGAAACGCGACAAATTACACATTGTCTAAGTAACTGGGTTGATTACAAAACTGAAGACAGTTATGGGTTTAAATTTGCAAGTAGATTATCCTGAGTTACCAAGGCTGAAAATAGCTATACAGTCCCAGAAATGCTTTAATGAAGATGCTTTTGGCTTAGTAAAATAATATTGAGTTTACTTTGAAGAATTATACTTTTCATATTTGAAATGAAGTATTTTTTTTATTACTTTTATAGCTTTTTAAGTGCGATACATTGAGCCGGAGAAACACGCTTAATATGATTGATACATTCAATATTATAATTATGAAAATGTCATGTAACTAATTCATGTCTGTTAAATAGAAATGAAGGGGAAAAAATTAAAACTGTATTTCTCCTGAAACGGATTTTGGGGATGTTTTACATTTCAACTTTTGTGATCTATTAAGAGAGTCAGGATGAAGCCTACCGACTGACATTGACAAATTCCTTTTATATATGATAATGAAATGAGTGGAAACTGGAATGTTGGGAGGTGAACTAGTTTCGGAACCAGAAAAGTCATTGACCTGGATCATATTGCAGATACCCAACGCCCCCAAACTTTGGGTGGGGATGGTCGGGTGTCATTTATATAAAATAAGTTACACGAGATTATACAAAACATAAACAAAAAGATAATGCGAATGTTTTGATGGGTCAAGCCCCATACACACTACGAGGCATACATTTTTTTTTTTTTTTTTTTTTTGCAGTTTTATAGAGTTATGAAAGTATGCGGCCAATAATATCCCAATTTCATGGATTCGACTTTGCAAACTGTAACGTACTGAAGTATAATCATTGTGGATTGTTTTATTAGTAAATGAGTTAGGTATCACACACACACACACACACATACAAACTTTCTTTCATATGTATAAAAAGATTTATTTACAGATTAAAGCTGATCTTAACACCAATGTAGAGAATAAAATCTTCAAAATTGGCAACAACCACTGCATAGCATTGTAACCTTTTCTACCAAAGAAAAGGGTGTGTGTGTGTGTGTGTGTGTGTGTGTGTGTGTGTGTGTGTGTGCATGTGTGTGTGTGTGTTCCTTGTGTGTTTGTAATATTACCCAAGAAAAATTTAGTCTCTCCACCCCAACAAAATTGGGATATTTGTTGAAGATAACCTGCATATTCCATGGTAATGAATTTTAAAGTTCAATTGATTTTTTTTAACGGTTATGCACTACATGGGAATATTATCTCCCACTTCATTCATCACCACTGCCATGAATACTAGTATAATATATTAAAATGGAGATACGCATCCGCTTATTATACCCAAAAAGAAAATAAATCAATTTTGTTATTATTTTCTTTCCCCGATATTCACATCCTTTTACTATCATTAACTAATTTCGACCATGAATTCTTGACGCTGCCAGTGAACCGTTTATCAGAGAATACGATTATCTGCAAATAAACTCAGTTAGCTCACTGTTTGCAGTAATTACATCTGATTTACATTTCGTGTAATTATCTCGATGCTCATCAGACGAGTTGCTATTGGTGCTTAATAGAGAAATCGTTCAACAACAGTTTCATGATATCTGAATCATTCATTACGACAGGAATAACTATTATATAATAAATAGCATTAAATTATCGAAGTCCTTTTAATCACATATTTGCCTCAAGAGAGTAACTGAAAGAAGTAAGAAATTAATCGTCTATTAGTAATGATGTTGCACTGAATTTTTAAAATAAAAATGATTTAGAGAGTTTATTATTATTATTATTATTTTTTTTCTCTATCACAGTCCTCCAATTCGACTGGGTGGTATTTATAGTGTGGGGTTCTGGGTTGCATCCTGCCTCCTTAGGAGTCCATCACTTTTCTTACTATGTGTGCCGTTTCTAGGATCACACTCTTCTGCATGAGTCCTGGAGCTACTTCAGTCTCTAGTTTTTCTAGATTCCTTTTCAGGGGTCTTGGGATCGTGCCTAGTGCTCCTATGATTATGGGCACAATTTCCACCGGCATATCCCATATCCTTTTTATTTCTATTTTCAGATCTTGATACTTATCCATTTTTTCCCTCTCTTTCTCTTCAACTCTGGTGTCCCATGGTATTGCGACATCAATGAGTGATACTTTCTTCTTGATTTTGTCAATCAACGTCACGTCTGGTCTGTTTGCACGTATCACCCTATCCGTTCTGATACCATAGTCCCAGAGGATCTTTGCCTGATCGTTTTCTATCACTCCTTCAGGTTGGTGCTCGTACCACTTATTACTGCAAGGTAGCTGATGTTTCTTGCACAGGCTCCAGTGGAGGGCTTTTGCCACAGAATCATGCCTCTTTTTGTACTGGTTCTGTGCAAGTGCCGGGCATTCACTTGCTATGTGGTTTATGGTTTCAATTATTATTATTATTATTATTATTATTATTATTATTATTATTATTATTATTATTATTATTATTATTATTATTCAGATAAACCCTAGTCATATGGAACAAGCGTACAGTGACCATTAACTTGAAAATTAAGCTTTCAAAGAATATGGCGTTCATTTGGAAGAAGCAACTGACGGTACAGTCATAAAAGTATAGAAAGAAGAGGTCAGTTATGAGACAAAAAATGATTAGTTAAAAAATGAATAAATAGATAGATAAAACTGTGAGTAAATTATAAAATAATGAGCATTACTTCCGGGTAGTAATACATTGCATCTTCGCTTGAACTTTTGATATTCCAATTTCACGGAGACTACAAAGGTTTCTGGGTCATTCAGTCAATTACCAGGCAATAAGTTTTGATTTGCTGATTAAAGGAAACAAATCTAAACGTACATCATTATCGCATCGCTAGCTGACGGTTAAGACAGATCATTTTCATTTGAAATACCACAGTGCAAATATCCATTCGGAAGTTCTCTATACTGAGACATTTTTATTCGGCGAGTCGGTTACGTGCTCGACTATCGATCTCAGGGTCCGGGTTCGACTCCCTGCTCTGCCAGTGCGGAATAAGTGGGATGTATTTATGGTGGTAGAAATTAATTTGTCGATGTGGTTCGACTCCCGCAATAAGCTGTAGGTCCCGTTGCTAAGTAATCAATTGGTTCCTAGCCACGTAAATAAAAATCTAATCGTATGTGCCAGCCCCAGGAGAGCTGTTAATCAGCTCAGTGGTCTGGTAAAACAAAGATATACTTATGTAACTGAAACCACTCGCACTAGGCTACTTGCTCGTCAAAGATATTTCGTGAAAAAGAAATTCCAAATTTATTAGTTTAGCTTCTGACTTTTGCTGGTAATTATTTTTATTTATTTTTACTGGCACAGTCCTGTCAAAACAGGTTCAGATTATTAAAAAAAAAATCTCAGCGAAATGTTTGAGACGATGCTGTAACTTAAGTAAAAATAAGATGTTTTTTTGTTAAATATTTGAAGATTTTGTGTATTTATTGCGGGATGTTCGATTTTCCTTTTACCTGGAAGGTGGTAATTTTAGTCAGGAATCTGATGTTCTAAAATTACTTAAAAATTAACATAACGTTTTTTTATTACTTTCGTGGTCTTTTCTTCTCAGTAAAAAGTATATCGTTGAGAGAAAAATCTTGTTGAAAAGTGACTTCATCTAAAGTAACTGACAAAACGAGAATAAAAACAATGCATAACCGGAAGCCGATTAAATCATTTAATCTTTCAAACGACGGAATATTAGTTTTTGTTCAAGGTGAGAGTCCACTAAAAGTTAAAATTGACGTCGTTTTACTGTTTTTAATGTCTAAAGTAAACTAGAAATAAACTGAAAACGTTTCTATGTGGAGAAAATCTTTAACCTCTAAAGGAAGTACCAACATCATATATAAAACAGGTTTAAGAGGAACTTCATCTTTTCTAAATGTATTTATTGACGAATTGGTATCCAATGGTATACATATTTTTTTTTCTACTGCTTCCTTGAGAGAATTTCTTGTTATTCATGTATGTTTCGATTCTGCAATGAAACTAATAGTTCATATACATAAGACAATTTTCAGTATAAGATTAAAATAAAAAATAATATTAAGAGCACTAAGTTGGAGTATAGTTTAGCCAAAAAAAGATTTCCCTCTTAACGAATGTTACAAAATTAATACCTTGAAAAAATTTATTTCTTTAACCCCACAATGTACGTCATTGTCAGGCCGAACTGGATTAACTTGAAACAGTTACTTTATTATAGAATTAATAATTATTTTCGTATTTCTTTTATATAAACCTTGGCCTGAATGGCGTTGAAAATCTAATTTAGAAAGGGTATCATCTGCATGAAATTGGTTTATTCCCTCAAGTAACTCAGTACCAAGAAAACTGACTTCCCCTCACAGCGACCAAATTGTGTCCATAAGTTCTTTATAATCATTTTCTTGCTGAGTCTGTTGGAAAAACTAGTGATACAGGTCGTTAATGGAATTCCTACATTATTAATTAGATCTTGTGATTTACGGATTATTGGATATCTTTGTACTGAATAGCAAAGAGTGATTGAAATATACATCTTTCACATTCAGGATTCCCACACGAAACAAAGACGCTGAAAATTAATTTACGGAATTGAATGTAGTATATATGAGCAAAACCAATAAATGAAATGTGTATATATTAACACTTGGAAGTTATAGAAAGAAAGAGAAAGTGCGGACCCGGAATGTGATGGACGTTGGAGCGGATTTTAATGTAGTGGTAAGCTTCCAGGATGGGTCTGATACTATGGAAGGGATTTTGCAAAGGAGCCAGGGGTCATCTTTTATTCACACACACACACACACACATTATATATATAACAAAAAGGTATTATATATTTAAGGTATATATATTATATATATTTAATATTATATAATTATATATATATTATATAATATAAATTTATATATTTGTTATATGTACATATATATATATATTATATCTTTTTTATATATATATACTATAATATTTAATATATATATAATTATGAATATATATATATATATATAATATATATATAACTATATATATATATATATATAAATAGTTATATATATTTAGATATATTTATATATATATTGTAATATTGGTATATATATTAATATATCTATATATAATATATATAATATATATATATATATATATATATATATATATATATATATATATATATAGTGTATATATATATTATAATATATTATATATAATATATTATATATATATTATTTATTTATATATGTATATGTATATATATATATATATATATATAATATATATATAATATATATAATATATATATATATATATATAATATATATTATTATTTATACTAGTATATATATATATATTATATAATATATATATATATATATATATATAGTAATATTTATAATATTATATAATATTATATAATTATATAATATATTATATACTATAGATATATATTATTATATATATAAATATTATCTATATATATATATATATATATATATAGATATAATCTATATATATATAGAATTATATATATATATAGATTTATATATCATTATATGCTCTATATATATATCTTATACATATATATATATATATATATATATATAGGATATATCTATATATTATATATTAATATCATATATATATATATTATCTATATATATATATATCTCTATATATCTCATATATGATATATATATATATCATATATATACATACATGTAATATATATATATATATATGTTATATATATATAGAATACCATATATATATATAATTATTATTCTATATATCTATATATTAAGATATAGCATACTATATATATTATATATATATATATCTATCTATCTATATATAACTATCGATAATATTGTATATTATATTCTCTATAGTAATAATATAATATCATATCTTATCTATGTATATATTTAATATATATTATCTCGATAGATATATTATCTCTTTGTACTGAATAGCAAAGGAGTGATTGAAATATAACTCTTTACATTCAGGATTCCCACACGAAACAAGACTGCTGAAAATTAATTTAAGGAATTGAATGTAGTATATATGAGCAAAACCAATATGAAATGTGTTATATTTAACACTTGGAAGTTATAGAAGAAGAGAAATGCGGACGCCGGAATGTGATGGACCTTTGGAAAGCGGATTTTAATGTATGGTAGTAAGCTTCCAGGATGGGTCTGATACTATGGAGGGATTTGCAAAGGAGCCCAGGGTCATCTTGTATTCACACACACACACCACAGACACCACATTATTTAAATTTATCTATCTATAATATATATATATATTATATATATATATTTTACTAATACTGTATATATATATATATATATTTTATATGTATATGTATATATATATAATATATATATATATATAATATTTATATATTATAAATCAATATCTATATTATACTATATATATCTATATATGTATATTATATATATTCTAATCTATATTAATATAATTATATATAGTATATATCTATATCTAATATATAGGAGATATTTTATATCTTTCTCTAAGTATATATATATATCGATATAATATATATATAATATATCATATTATATATATTATATTTATATATATATATTAATATATAAATTATAATATTGTATTATATATAATTCTATTAAGATCTATATCTAAATATATCGATTATATTATTAATATATATATATATAGATATATCTATATTATAATATATATATCTATATTATCTTATATAGTATATTATATATATAGATATATTATCTATATATATAGTATAATAATATATATATATATATAGTTAACGTATTATTATATATATAGATTAGTATCGTTATATATAATATAATAATATGTATATATGTATATATATCTCTATATATAATCTATTATATATTATATATATATAATATCTATATTAATTCATATATATCAATCTATTATATATCGATATATCTATATGTCTTTATATATATAGATATATATATATATATAAATTAATATATATATAATAGCTATATATCTTATCATATATATTATCATACTATATATATATATCTATATCTATATGTTATATTATATCGGTATAATTATTATTAGATATATATATCTATTATATCTAGATTAATATATATACTATACTATATAATCGGTATATATATTAATATATATATATATCTATTATATTCTAATATATATAATGTATATATATATGTCTATATATCTATATAGATATAATAATGTCTATTAATCTATGTCTATCTTATATCTATTATATAATCTATATATATATCTCTATAATATATATATATATATATGTATATATAATATATATCTATATATATATTAATATACACAACAATACTCTCCGAAACAGGCAAGACCTGGGAAAATATCATAAAATGAAATTACTGGCGTGAACTTATTGATGTCTGTTAACTTACCGAAAGAAATGTTATTCAATAAGTTTTCAAATACCATATTTTACATGTTGTATATCATAAGCCTAAAAATAACGATTAAAACAATTGCGATACTTTAAACAAATATCTTGTAAGGTTTAAATATATTTAAAATAAAAAAATCTATTAGGAATGATGAATTACCCATAGCCAATCAAATGCAATTTAAATGATAATATCAATAAAATGTTATCATTTAAAATATTATCGTTATTTTTAGGCTTATGACTATATAACATGTTAATCTGATGTAGGGGTAATATTTCCAACTCCCTGTATTTTGGTGTTGTGGCTATAAAATATTTTTCTTTCGGGTAAATAATTTGACACTGCCTTTTTTTTTTTTTTTTTAGCGGAATGACGTTTTACAAATGTGATTCTTTAAGGAGCTATCGTTTGGTGCTCAGGCCCAAGATTTGTACGCTAATTACCTCTCACGTTTGACCTAGCACTGGGGAGGGGGTTGGGGGATGGCTAGACTCTGAAGATGATAGGGATCTTAGTACAATACACTCGATAGGCAAGACCTTGGAAAATATCATAAAATGAGATTACTGGCGTGAGCTTATTGATGTCTGTTAACTTACCTAAAGAAATATTAATCAACAACTTTTCAAATACCATATTTTTAACATGTTATATATCATAAGTGTTGATACTTTAAACAAATACCTGGAAAGGTTTTAATATATTATCACCTAAAATATAAGATTTATGAGGAATGATGTATTACCCATTGCCAATCAAATGCAATTCAAATGATAATGTATATAAAATGTCTAAAGTTATCGAAGACATACTGTAATCTAATGCAAACTCATTTCGCCACCCATGAACTGAATACAATTAGAGGTCATTACCTACATTGAAACTGGACATCATTGTAAAATTTAGTCATTAGTGAAAATAGAAAACTGTTTCACACGTAGCACTCAGCGTTCATTGATGTCCTTCTAAATATATATATATATATATATATATATATATATATATATATATATATATATTATATATATATATATATCATATATATAGAAAATATATATATTATAATTATAAAGGAACGCAGTAAAGATATTAGGATATCTGAAGCGGCAAAAGACTATTCATAACAGCATTATACCGAAATGAAAATAAATGGTTTATTGATTTTCATTTTCATGTGGTCTACCTAACTACATCGGTTGCTTTATTACATTCCACCTCGAGCAATAATCGAATATTTGTCCCAGCTACAGGCTGTGTCAAAAAAAAATACACCGCTCTCAGAGCACTTTTGTTCTTGTCACTGATACATTACGCAAATAAAATATTGGTTTGAATACTAAAATAAAGTTTGAGTTTTTCTGCAGTATTATTATTATTATTATTATTATTATTATTATTATTATTATTATTATTATTATTATTATTATTATTATTATATTTTTTTTGCTCTATCACAGTCCTCCAATTTGACTGGGTGGTATTTATAGGGGTCCCGGGTTGCATCCTGCCTCCTTAGGAGTCCTTACTTTTCTTACTACGTGCGCCGTTTCTAGGATCACACTCTTTTGCATGAGTCCTGGAGCTACTTCAGCCTCTAATTTTTCTAGATTCCTTTTCAGGGATCTTGGGATCGTGCCCAGTGCTCCTATGATTATGGGTACAATTTCCATTGGCATATCCCATATCCTTTTTATTTCTATTTTCAGATCTTGATACTTATCCATTTTTTCCCTCTCTTTCTCTTCAACTCTGGTGTCCCATGGTATTGCGACATCAATGAGTGATACTTTCTTCTTGACTTTGTCAATCAACGTCACGTCTGGTCTATTTGCACGTATCACCTTATCTGTTCTGATACCATAGTCCCAGAGGATCTTTGCCTGATCGTTTTCTGTCACTCCCTCAGGTTGTTGCCCGTACCACTTATTACTGCAAGGTAGCTGATGTTTCTTGCACAGGCTCCAGTGGAGGGCTTTTGCCACTGAATCATGCCTCTTTTTGTACTGGTTCTGTGCAAGTGCCGGGCATTCGCTTGCTATGTGGTTTATGGTTTCATTTTTCGTATTGCACTTCCTACATATGGCAGAGATGTTATTTCCGTCTATCGTTCTTTGAACATACCTGGTTCTTAGGGGCTGATCTTGTGCCGCTGTTATCATTCCTTCAGTTTCCTTCTTTAGCTCTCCCCTCTGTAGCCATTGCCATATGTCATCGCTGGCTAATTCTTCAGTCTGTCTCATGTATTGTCTGTGCATTGGTTTGTTGTGCCAATCCTCTGTTCTGTTTGTCATTTTCCTGTCTGTATATTTCTGGGTCCTCGTCTACTTTTATTAGTCCTTCTTCCCATGCACTCTTTAGCCACGCGTCTTCACTGGTTTTCAGATATTGCCCCAGTGCTCTGTTCTCGATGTTGACTCAGTCCTCTTTACTTAGTAGTCCTCTCCCTCCTTCCTTTCGTGTTATGTAGTTGTCCGTATTTGCTCGTGGATGTAGTGCTTTGTGTATTGTCATATATTTCTTTGTTCTCTGATCTATGCTGCGGAGTTCTGCCTTCGTCCATTCCACTATTCCTGCACTGTATCTGATTACTGGCACTGCCCATGTGTTTATGGCTTTTATCATATTTCTGGCATTGAGTTTTGACTTGAGTATCGCCTTGAGTCTGCATATATTCTTTCCTGATCGTGTCCTTCATCTCTTGATGTTTTATATCTCCTCCTTCCATTATTCCCAGGTATTTGTATCCAGTCTCATCTATGTGTTTGATGTCGTTCCCATCTGGTAGCTTTATCCCTTCAGTTCTCGTTACTTTGCCTTTTTGTATGTTGACTAAGGCGCATTTTTCTATTCCAAACTCCATCCTGATGTCCCCAGATACAATCCTTACAGTCTGGATTAGGGTATCTATTTACTTGATGCTCTTACCATACAGCTTGATGTCGTCCATGAACATCAGATGGTTGATTCTGTTGCCTCTTTTCTTGAGTTGGTACCCGGCATCCATCTTCTGTAGTACTTTTGTCATGGGAATCATGGCTACTACGAAGAGTAGTGGGGACAGTGAGTCGCCCTGGAAGATCCCTCTCCTGATATTAACCTCTGCTAGTCTTATTCCAGAGCTTGTAAGTATTGTATTCCAGTTGCGCATTGTATTTTTGAGGAAGCTGATGGTGTTTTCCTCTGCCCCATATATTTTCAGGCATTCTATTAGCCATGTGTGTGGTATCATGTCGAAGGCTTTCATATAGTCTATCCATGCCATGCTTAGGTTGGTTTTCCTTCTCCTACTGTTCTTCATTATCATTTTGTCTATCAGGAGCTGGTCTTTTGTGCCCCTACACTTCCTTCTGCAGCCTTTCTGTTGGTGGGGGATGGTGTTTGTCTCCTCTAGGTAGTTGTATAGCCTTTCACTGATGATACCTGTTAGTAACTTCCACATTATTGGTAGGCAGGTGATAGGCCTATAGTTACTGCCTATATTTCCCTTACTCTTGTCTTTTTGTACTAAGGATGTTCTTCCTGTGGTCATCCATTTGGGTGCATGGTGATTTGAGATACAATGCTGGAGTTGTTCTGCTATTCGTGGGTGTAGGGCCTTGAAGTTTTTGAGCCAAGATCCATGGACTCCATCGGGACCTGGGGCTTTCCAGTTTGGCATTTTCTTTAGTTGGTGTCTGACTGTGTCTGTCGTGATCTCTGTGAATCTTTGTTTTATTCTCCCTGTTTCTTCTTCTTGATCCTGTTTTATTCTCCCTGTATCTTCTTCCTTGACTTCCTGGAGCCATGTTGCATGTTTGTTGTGTGATACCGGATTGCTACATATGTGTTCCCAGAGTCTCTTACTTGGTTCGGCTTCAGGAATTTCTTGGTGGTTGTCTTCCCCTCTTAGTTGGCTGTATAGTCTTTTCTGGTTGGTTCCGAATAGTTTGTTCTGTTGGTATCCCTTATTCCTGTTCATGTACCGTTGGATCTTATGTGCTTTGGCCTTAAGCCTCTGTTTTACATCTTCTATTGTGTTGTTTAGGCCCCTCTCTTGTATTTTGTATTTTTCGATGAGTTCCTCCCTTGTTTTCTTGCTTCATAGCCTTTTTTCTGCCATCTCTTTCAGTTTACTCAAGTCAGATCTCATTACCATGATTTGCTTTTCCAGGCGCCTTTTCCAAGGAGGTTGCTGTTTTGGTTTCTGTTGGGCTGGTTGTGCTGGTGGTGTTGATGTTCGAATCCCCATCAGTTCTGCTACTAATCTTGCTCCTGCATATGCCAAGTTATTTGTTTCTGTGATACTGGTGGTCTGTATTATGCCCATTATTTCATTGACCTCACTTGTTTTCTCCCTTAATTTCTTGGTGTTGTAGGCTTTCATGGAGGGGATCTTTGTTCTCTCTGTATCTGGCTCCATCCATTGTCTAATCTTTTCTACCCATTCCGTCCTTTCTGTTACTTCGTCGGTGTTTCTTCGTGTGTCGTTGTTTGGTAACTCATCATCCCTGTCGTCTTCTATGGCATCGTCTCTCGGCTCGTCTTCGTGTATTTCGTTGTCGTGTGACATTTCCCTTTCCAGATCTTCTCTTTCTGGTGGGGAGAGCCAGTTCTTTTTCTTTGTGTTCCTTACTTGGTCTGCCAGCATCTGCTCTGTTTGGGGGGTGTTATTCCTCTCATTCCAGATGTTGACCAACCTTCCTCTATATCCTCTCTCCGTCGGATTGCTTCTGATGTAGCATCTCCATATTTCCTTATTTTCTTCTCTTGTCCATTTCTTCCTTTGGTTTGCTTCTGTAGCTCCAATCTCGGCTGTTGGTTACTGTCGTTGTGGTGGTCAGTTGCTGGATGACGACCTCCAAGTACCTGACCGTCTTCCCCTTCAATTAGGTCGAATACCTGGCTGCCGGACGAAGCTCCTCTGTTGCCAGAGGTTCCATTTACGTCGTTGTCGTTTATTCCTTGATTTCTTAACATCATTGCTGAGTTTTGCTATTTAACCCAATGCTGGACCCTACCCCATTAGGAATAGGTACTCATTTACAGCTGAGTAGACTGGGGAAATTATGGTAAAGATCCTTTCCCAAGGAATCAATGCCGAGGAGAGCGGTCACCCATCCAATGACTGACCAACCCCAATGTTGCTTAACCAGTCCATTGACGACCTAACCAATTGAAAGGTATTGCTGCATTTAACTTTTAAATAGTGGTCTAATTTTTCTAATAACTGCTTTCTCTCTGCTATTACAACTGGCGATTATTGCGCCGATATGATTCATCAGGAGGTGTTCATTTCAGAGATATTGGCGCATTAAAATTGATTTATTACAGAAAGTAAATAAATAAATCAAGGTATAAGTCAAGGTTGGGTTTAGCTGGATTCTTGTAGTGGCCAACGTTTCTCTTGGTATCATCCGAGTATGATCAAGGCCGTGGGTCGAAGTGGACTGTACGTAGATGCTGTCTGGATCTACTCAATACATAGTGGTAGGTCAGCAGGGGGTCAACCGTTCGCTGATTTTTCATTGGTTGGTGGTGTGGTGCGTTCCTCCTATTGATTGTAATAGCAGAAAGAAAGCAGTTATCAGAAAAACAGAGAAGACTATTTACAAGGGAAATACAGCTGATGCAGCAATATCTTTCAATAATACTTGTTTGAAAGAGGGTCTTCTTCCAGTATTATTATTATTAGTAGTATTATTATTATTGTTATTTTTTTTCCTTTTTGGTCTATCACAGTCCTCCAATATGACTGGGTGGCATTTATAGTGTGGGGTTCCGGGTTGTACCCTGTCTCCTTAGGAGTCCATCACTTTTCTTACTATGTACGCCGTTTCTAGGATCACACTCTTCTGCATGATTCCTGGAGCTACTTCAGCCTCTGTTATTATTATTACTATTATTATTATTATTATTATTATTAGTAGTAGTAGTAGTAGTAGTAGTAGTATTAGTAGAAGTAGTAGTATTAGTAGTAGGAGCATCATCATCATCATCATCTGTATGGATAATAACAATTCATTCCTGTTGTAGGAGATATATTTTCCAAATGCGTAAAAAAATAGTACCAAAGTGACAGCTTCGACATAATGTGCCTCACGGGAAAATCAACTCGCTTGTCATCGCCGACTCGTCGCATTCTGAAAAATTATTCGCCAATCAGTTATGAAAAAAAATGCATAGCAATAATTCGGACCCATCAAAAATATTGGTACAGTCAATATTTTATAAAATTACCATAACAAAAGGTTTAATGCTAATTGGACTTACAAAAGCGGTCGGTTTTTGCCTCTCTCTCTCTCTCTCTCTCTCTCTCTCTCTCTCTCTCTCTCTCTCTCTCTCTCTCTCTCTCTCTGTGACATTCTATTCTTTTTTATTAATTACAGGTATTTTTAAATTCTAGAAAGCCGACAAAAGTATCGTATAACTAATCAACGTGAATTCTAAAGATTGTTATGTTAATTCATGTGGATGTATTCTAACATGTAGTCCAAATGAAATGAATCAGGCAGTATGAGTTTACTTGGCCTTATACGCCCGCAAAATCTGTGGTATGAGAAATTCAATGAGCAAAATAAACGTCCTGAGAGAAATCGAAGGGACTGTTAGGCGTCATAGAAGATGCTTACTCATAGGGACAGGGGGAGCATTTATTGATAACCCTGTATGTTAGCGTAGTGTTGGAGAAATGGATACTGTGCGGAGGCAAAGAATAACAGTATGTCAAAAAATACTTCATAAACAGTTATTACTATAACGTTTTCGTGTGCGCTCAAGAGCACAAAGGCTCTACTTGTGTTCGTGAATGACATAACATAATTATTTTCCAGTGATAGTGCAAGTCATCCTTTTGGAAATGTTAACAGTTATTATCATTAAATTTTTAGGTTAATTTGTTAGTGAAATAAATGAATAATTTTATTCTATCATATTAGTCTCTGTAATTCCTCATTAACAAAAGCACGTTTATTTGACATCTCTCGGTGTTTTAGCACCATACTTTTTACCAACCGACAAATGTAATTTTTCAAATTGTGTGTACTTTCGAAGATTTCTGTCTAGAGTTTAGGCGGATTTGTGACGCTAGTCCTTGGGAATAAATCATTCGATTATTGTATTCTCGATCCAGTCTGGTGGTAAGATACTAAAAGATACGGGAAACACCCTCGTGTGTGACGCTGCCATTAAAGACAAAGCTATCAACCATAACAACGTAGAAAGATCATGTATGAAAGATGTATGAATGTGAGCTCATAGGGAATGTTACTGAGTAAGTATATCAGTGTGTAATACACAAGAGGAAACAAGTGTATATCATATTCATGCAGCATACCGACGTTTGTTTATGATTTAGGTGGTTTTGTGCCAACACGGGCTCTTGTTCCTAGATCAGCCCGTAAAATATCGACGGTAATCCCTTTTTGACAGGAGATTCCACTACCGAGATTCCTATTTGCCGACAAATCAGAGGAGTTTGACTACAATGACGAGATGTCTCGACAGATACTGAGGCGAAAGTCCTGGAAACATAATATGCAAATCTATGTCATAACTTGAAGGGGGAAGCAGAATATTGATATGAATCATGAACCTGGAAATGAAAGGTGTTATAATATTTTAGCATAATTTAGAACATATCAAATCTTTACTTGACAGAGACGATGTTGATGATGATGATAATGATCCTTTCGGGCGAATGTGTTTCAATAAAGAAAGAGGGGATACTATGGTGACAGATGCCTAAAGTTGGTGATGAAGATGGCGATGGAGGTTATACATCTGATGAAGATGGTACGGGTTTAGGAGTCATTAGAACTGGGATGGATTACCCGGGGATGTGATAAACGTGTTGTCTGAGGAGGAAAAAAAGTAAATATTAATGAAAGCGAATATTTTCTTTTACGTTAATGGAATTTTGAATGGGGAAAAATTTATATTATTATTTATGTATTTATTTATTTATTTATTTATTTTTTGTTTTGGGTGGTTGGGGGTGGGATGGTCTATCACAGTTATCCTATTCAAATGGGTGGTTTTCATAGTATGGGATTCCGGTTTGCATCCTGCCTCCTTCGGAGTCCATCACTTTTCTTACTATGTGCGCAGTTTGTAGGAGCACACTCTTCTGCATGAGTCCTGGAGGTGCTTTAGCAGCATCTAGTTTTTCCAGGTTCCTCATTATTATTATTATTGTTATTAACTTCAAAATAAATGTGACAGCTACAGACGGTGTCGTCCATCCACGTATTTTTTTATTTATTTATTTTTTTTTGGTATTTGAAAGTCTTTTATACCTTTAAAAATGGTAAGATGGTCATGTAATTATTATCAGTTGCTGTTCTCCATTCGTGAGCGTTTTAGCTGAGAGAGGGATGAAATCAGATCATGTCAACATCCAGTCGCATTCTGACAAAAGCACGAGCAGGTACCATCAATATTCACCTCTTCACCATGTCAGTGACCCTGCTATTATCGAAGGGTAGTTTACTATCATAAAGCTCGATGATATTTAATTTGTCCTGTTTGTAGATGTCTGGAACCCATGGAATTAAAAAAAAGGGGGGGAAAATAAAATAAAGTGCACTGGAACAAATCGATAAACTGTATCCCAGCTGCTTAATATTCTTTTTTTTCTAGTCGTAGATTCAGCCTATTACTTTGTCTTTATTAAATTCCCGAAGATGAAATTGTTACAGATCGAAGATCTAATAGATATGGAGCAAAATCGTCATTGCTAATGGTATATTTTTTTCAGATTTTTTTTTGTAGTGAGTTTTAGTGAAAAAGTGACAAAACATCTAACTTTGAACTCCAATAAAAAAAAAAAAACTGGTTGACTAAAGAACCCTTACATCATTCAATATCTCCGTTAATTTATCAAAGAAGATAATATGAAACGCGGATCCTGAAAAAAAAAAAAAAAAAAATCCATTAAAACGGAAACCTTTCGAAAAATATGGATGTTGAAAGAATTGTTGATTTTATCCACATCGTCCATACATGATATACTTATTATAGCATTTCCTTAATTACATCTATTTCAAGAATAAAATTACAGATAAAAATGTTTTTTTTTTTTTTTTAGAAAAACACAATTCGTTATATATTCATTTTAAAGCATTAACAGATCTTCATTCTTTATATTAAATGCATTTTACTCTCTCTCTCTCTCTCTCTCTCTCTCTCAATAAATGCAAAAACTAGTAAAAATGTACGCCATGCAGCATCAGGTCCCATTTTTTTCATGAGTGTTCATATCCATATTCATGGGGGCTTTGAAAAACGGGCGACGCTCCGTCTCGAATGGATGTTTGAATTTTATCGAATGTTGCAGGCGAAGGCCCCAAAGGCAAGGTCTATTTAGATATAGGGAGGAGGTCTTCTCAGGCAATGTTTTATTTAGTGAGTCCAAATTCAACCCATATGCATTTCTTTAATAGCTTCCTTTCATGAGGCACTCGAGAATTAAGTCAATCGAACCAGGTATCTAAAAGACGTATAAACTGGCTTGTAGTTTCCATACATTTATATATTTGTTGTTTCGGAGAGTAATTGCATACCTAGTTTGACATTCACGCGTTGCATACCTATAATATTGATGCTCTTTTCAGGAACTTTATGTGCTGTCCGTAGATCACCTCTGTTTCTTATAATTAACTCTCTGACTGAAGCATAATGAGCAAACCTATCTCCCGACAATGATCATGGTCAAGGAACTGATTCCTTATAAGTTTTATTAGGGGTGGTACGTCGGCAAACACGCGCATTTCTGTATTATCTTCTACTGAGTTAACAAATGCAAAATTACCTACATCAGTGCCAAGGAGTTCATTAAACTGATATTTGTTGATCCTAAGTCATTAACCATGGCTGCTACAGGAAATTCAGCTTTTTCAACCTGAATGATCAACGTTAAAAGATCTTTTTTCACGTCATTGTCGAAATTATAACAGATAATTTGTCTCTAGGGTGTAAGAACTGTGATAATTGCACACTGCACTTTGGATTGAGGAGCAGACAGTATCGGCGCCGTCAGCACTGCACTCGTCAAAGAAATTTACACACAGGCGCTCGTGTTCCGCCAATGACTCGTTGCAAAAACTGCTTTCAGCTTTATGCTCATTGGATACTTTTAGAGATGTCTCATTAGCAGCGTATTTTATATTTCACGTACTTTTTCCATTCCAGTTTACAAGAACCTGCTGTTCTTATTATATGTGTAAGGAATAAGTATTGAACAAGAAAGAAAACAATTCAAATCTGATAATTTAAAAAGAAAAGAGTTACACTTCAAAAACCTGATCGCCTTGTTTTGCAAGGGAGCGCACCGAAGAACCTACTTCGTCTCTTTGAATGGCCCTAAAATGGCCGTTAATCGTGGGAAACTTTTCGCATCGCGATATTTAACAATCAAATCGTTGCGAACTTTTGCTCTCAACTCGATTACAGTCGGAAGCGTTTTCTCGCACAAGTATCGAGACGAACATCAATAAAGGGTTGAACGCTACAAGGCGAAGCGGGATCCGGTCTTCTTATCTCTAAGATTTGCAAGGTAGTATTCGGCGACCAGGTACAATTTGATTCCGAATATTTGTCAGGATTGCAAGATATCTGACGTTGTACCTGGCAGGATCAATAATGTTCTAGTCATTAAGTATAGGATAGTCGTGATTATGGTATCGCGGGTTCGGGTCCCTCTACCGGACATCTTGATTTCTTCATATTTCTTTGAAGTTGGATCTGAAGGTTTTGTAGTGACAAGCATATCCAAAAAAAAAAAAAAAAAAGTAATTTGAGAAGGTAAGAGGGCATTGTGGCTGTTACAATTACATATGTGTATATATATATATATATATATATATATATATATATATATATATATAACACACACACACATATATATATATATATATATATAATATATATATATATATATATATATATATATATATGTATATATATATATATATATTATATTACGTTGTATATATATATATATATATATATATATATATATATATATATATATATTATATATATATATATATATGTAATGTGTGTTTGTTAGTAGATATGTGTACGCAAACACCTCCAAGACCCGTAACCGGAGGGAGCATGATATTTATCATAATGAAAATCCTTCTGAGATCAATTTGGAAATATCCATATTTTATATAATCATTTCGTCAAAATTATACAATCCGGTGTATTTCAATTATAATCGTTAATCATTTAATGATTATCATCGATGCTACCAAACTAATTATGATTTTGAAAAACACTTCCGGTGTGAAATGCTTAACTTTCACGGCAGAAGTGGTGTAGGTAATTATCACTGAATATATAGATAGTGATTTTATGATTAGCTTTTGCTTCATAATGCCTCTGGTGATTTCGTTTTTTTTTTTTTTTCTTTTTTACTACATTTATCACGGGTGTCGAAATGCCCAGCAACCACCCGTTGTTTATATATATATATATATATATATATATATATATATATATATATATATATAATATATATATACATATATATATATATATATATATATACATATGTGTGTGTGTGTGCCAGGTTGTATGCACCTTTCCCGTACTTCAAGAATATTATATATAAGTATATAAGACGTATCACTATCATCCACAACGATATTGATTTTGTTATCTAATATGAAAAAAATGCATTTTAATTCAGTTCTTATATTGATATTAATAATATATCTTGGATATTGTTACCAGAAAGTATCAACGATCCAATATCCTTTATTTTTCTAGATTTTTACAGCACAGAAACCGAACTAGAGTTCTATCATATCTCAAGTTGTGAGTTAAAAAAATGAGAAAGGAAATAAGTAAGAGTAATTAAGTTCTGAGATGTATTGGATATTCATTATCAAAGGCAGCATCTCTGAAGAGGAGGAGGAGACGGCAGATGAGAGGGAATCGCATTAAGCAGATTTGGCAATGAACAGGAAATTTGTAAAACAAAAAACAAAAAATGAAGGATAAGACAAAGAGAAGGGGGAAGGAAATAAATAACCGAGTAATTACGATCATTATGGAAAAGAAATAAAGAAATAAAAGGATTTCAACGTGAACATCTCAGTTATATAAAGGAAAAGTCAAGAAACACCGATATCTCTTTCGTATTTGCATAAATATTTCAACTTACTATTAATTTCTCGAAGCCACAGATCATTAATAATAATTCATATGTGGAAGTAATGTTCAGATCCATTTTGAATGAACGAGCAAAGGTTGACCCTTCATACAATGTCTAATTAGGTCATGTGATTCTCGAAGTCTGGTTTATGCAATGCGGAAATGCGCATTGAAAATTATTAAGGCTAAATTACGGATCCGCATTTAATTATCAAAATATTCAAAATGTCTCAGGTTCACGTATTTGTATTCTTATACTGTATATTAAAATTCTTGAATTCTCTTCTTGCTTCACGGAGAGAGAGAGAGAACGAGAGAGAGAGAGAGAGAGAGTAAAATAGGGGAATATTGTTATAACTGTGTTAGTCGACCAAGAACCTCAACAAATTTCGTCCTTCGGAAATGTGCAAAATGTTTGCTTAAATCATAGATAAACTTCCCGGTCATGCGTATGCATGTGCAAGGGTAAGTCCAGGAAACAGAATTTGATCAAAGTGTTGGGTATGTATTCTTGAGATATATATACTATATATAGATATATTATATATATATTATATATATATTATATAATATATATATATATCTATATATATATATATATATATATATATATATATATATATATCTATATATATATATTATATATTATATTATATATATATAGATATATATAGATATATATATATATATATATATTATATATAATATATCTATATATATAATATATATATATATATATTTATATATAATATATATATATATATTTATATAATATTATATATATATATATATATAGATATATATATAATATATATATGTTTGCGTGAGCTCCTGCCTATCATAACCTTGACTACCGTTTTCAGTGTCCCCTTCCCGCCCCAAAGAAAATCTCCCTCCGACCTACCCCCAACCTCCCCCACCTCTCTCTCTCTCTCTCTCTCTCTCTCTCTCTCTCGTCTCTCTCTCTCTCTCTCTCTCTCTCTCTCTCATAAAAAGGGTTTTTTTTATTTGCTCAGAGATGTTCTTATTGATTTGTAATGCACGTGTCAATTTCCCTGAAAAAATAAATGCCCTTCTTATGGTGAACACTTTATCCACGGCAATATCATAGTCTTGGATCCTGAAAGGAAAGAAATCAAGCGACTCGTCTCTGCAGACAGGATTCGAACGCACCCTCCTTAGGAAACGAAGAATAGTGCTTTGCCAGTTCTGTATAAGGCTAGGTTACGACAAAGATACGCACCTTTTCTGCTCTACAGACAATACACGTTAATTTTGGTTTTCTAATGACGAATGATAAAGGTAATATGACTATTAGAATTCAAAAGAAACTCAGTATTTAACCGAAAAAGTTCCCACACCCAAACCCTGATCGGTATCGTCATCTAATCACCTGAGCCCAGACAGAAGCCCAATCTTTCGTATGCCACCAAATATTTCCCAAAATCTAGGTATCTGTGTCCAGAAATGTGGTCCACCTTTGGTAAAATGTTCGTAGAGATCCATATTTAACATTTTGCTCCATCGTGTTAACAAACATACAGGCAACATCAGCGTAAGATCATCACTAAAAATATCCCGATTTAGTCATTGAAAAAGTTTCATAGAATGAAAGCATAGTAAAAGAATTATCCTTGATTATTCATCCTAATAATTCAGACATTACGAACTGGGTAATTACTGCATGAAAACAACTAATATGACTCATCTCGCCTTGAATAAATACAACTTGTCATTATTCATATGACTTGATACAATCAATCAATTATCAGTAAGTGATGATGAGAACTAAAGCCTTTCCGCTCTGATTTCAGCAATCGCTCTGAAGCTCATTGTTACGGCAATCGTGTGAGGATTCGACTAGACTCATTTTCATTAATGTATTGGAATTGTTATGCAACGTGAAACGTACCCGTATTATTTTAGCTTATTTTCTCTCGGTATAAAGTAATTTGGGAAGTGTTGTAGACTTATATAATTGAATGTTATAAATCTGTGTGCGTGTTGTTAGCGCTTCTCTGACAAGCCGTTTAGTATAAGTAATTATTTACTGAACAAATACATAATCAGTAACATTCATGTGCATTTTACGTAGTAGAGACACGACAGGAGACCAGGAATGGAACTTGTATCTCTGAAATTGAAGACTTTCTCCTTAATACGAGTCAAGTGAACCTAATATTTTCTCTCTTAGTCTAGCGTTTCCATAGGTTTAAATTACCATCAGTGACAGTTTATTTTGAAGATAGGTACTTTACAATACGACATTTTGCCATTTACAGAATTTCTGAATAACATTCAAAAACTATATTTTGGGAACAATTTCTCAATAAATGAAGGTCGGCAAAGTTCTACGAATTCTCTAAGCCTTGAAAAACAGAATATAACGATAAACGCATTGTGACAGATATAACAACAAGCACATTTATTTAAATTTTTCAATATGACAAATGAAATATCTAAGCCTTGAAAAACAGATATAACCATAAACACATTTTGATAGATATAACAATAAGCACATTTCTATAAACAGATATAACCATAAACACATTTTGATAGATATAACAATAAGCACATTTCTATAAACAGATAACCATAAACACATTTTGATAGATATAACAATAAGCACATTTCTATAAACTATTACATCTTCCATCACTAAAGTGGAAACAAGCATACAATGTACGTACTTATCTACAGACTCAGAGAACCTCTCATTCTTTTTTGTCACACTGAGAAAACACTTGTTTCAATATCTTCCAGAGAACGAACTTATGATCACTCTACCGACAGAGAGCCAGGAGCTATCGTCCCCTTTCGAGGAAAACGACATTCACTTGTTACTTAATTAAAAAATTCGGTTTGTCACTTTTGGCTAAAGAGGCGAATGATTGTAAATTTTATGTGATTCATGAACTTTACTGCTGTATTAGGGTTTAAGACACAAAATTCAAATAAAAAGGGGGTCGCTATATTTCATCAACGAAAACCCTTCAAATTAAGTTTAAAAATGATTTCGGGTAAATTTGAATGTTTACCGAAGGCCCAACCTAGTTAAGTGAGTACCTGCACGAGGAGACGTTTTTGATGAAGAATTGCTGATATATATATATATATATATATATATATATATATATATATATATATATATATATATACTATATATATATATATATATATACATATATATATATATATATATATATATATATATATATATATATATATATATATATATATATATATAGATAGATAGATAGATAGATAGATAGATAGATAGATAGATAGATAGATAGATAGATAGATATACGAGAAAGACTCGTTAAATGCCATATATACGTATAAATATAACACACACACACACACACACACACACATATATATATATATATGTATATAGGTATTCTATATATATATTATGTTAGTGTCTAATTATATAATCGATCTATAATATCTATATATAGTGTGTATATATATTATATATGTGTGTGTGTTTGTGTGCGTGCGTGTGGCTTCCACAAAGCATTAAAAAAAAGTAGACGCAGTTTAGTTACTTTTTAACGTTTATCTTCGATATCATGATCAGTGGCCTTTCCGACACCCCAATTTACGTGAGACTCTTGTTCTGAATTTATTCATATATTTATTTATTAATTTATTTATTCATTTAGCATACAGGTCAATCACTTTGCAGAGAGAATGACAGAAGAAATTGTGCAGCAACATTTCTAAATCTGTCTTCATTATACTTCAATATCCCTTTTTAATGAAATGTGTCTTCTCTCTCTCTCATAAATGATGAGAAATGAAAGGTTCACGCCACGCTGATTTAAGCCCCTTTTATCCCAGGAAGTGTAAAAGGAGGAAGGGGGAACGAATGAATGATAATGCGATTAAAAGGAGGAAGGGATAACGTGGAACAACATAGCAAAATGAGCAGTGTTTCATTTATGTCTAGGTTTTAGAAAATAGTTCTCTCTCTCTCTCTTTCCATCAACTACTGGACAACCCTATGAGAGCCGCTAATCAGATCAGTGTGTTGGTTGAGTTATAATAATAATATATTAATGATGATATATCAACTAAATTTTTCACCTTTGACAGTGACCATTTCAACCTTTTCCTATACAGTTAAAAAACTTTAAAGTGTTTACATGATCAGTTTTAATTTCAACATTACCCCTTAAAATCTATTAGAAAACAGAAATTTCTCTCATGGCTTTAATGCATATTCAGGGCAAGGGGCAATACTTATATAGCTCTGATACGTGTTCGAGGCAAGTTGAGGGACTAACGTAATTCCCAAACTTATTTATAGCAGGAGAGTCTAACACACGATATAGAAAGTCTATCGTTTTCTTAATGCGTTCAGATCGAAGGAAGGTCTAACGGTACTCTAAAACTTAGCCCTCTAACACGTCCGGAGCGCCTCAGTGGCGTGGTCGGTATGGTCTTGGCGTACCACTTCGGTGGTCGCGAGTTCGGTTCTCGGGCGTTCCCTGAGGGGGTTGAGAGATGTGTATTTCTGGTGATAAAAGTTCTCTTTCGACGTGGTTCGGAAGTCACGTCGTTGAATAACGACTAGTTCTATGCAACGTAAAAACACCAAAGAAACAAACACAAATACGTCCGGGGCTCATGCTCTCTCGGTGGGGTTTAAGGCAAAAGTATGGCCCTTGGGGTCCATGGTCTAAGTTGCCCAAAAGCGCGATCGAGGTAAAGATGGTTCTTCAAATACAGATGTCTGTTACTCTTAAAGAACTCGAGTCAAGGGAGGTTCTAATTTTGCTTATACTTTGGGTCTGAGAAGCATCTAATCTTATTTCAAATAATCTCAATTTAAGAATGTGGTCTAATGCAAGGGTCTAATACAACGTCTGATGCATTGATACTGTCTAATATAGCACTCAACAGCGTTTGAGGCCAAAAATTGGTTTAGATTGCTTTCACACGTTTGGAAGACAGGGAGATCTATCATAGCTCCCAAATGATATCAAAGTTATTGGAGTCTACCGTTGTTTTTCAATACGCTCAAGAAAAAAAACCCAGAATATTTAACAGTACGCTTAGAAGTATTTGTTTGTTTGTATGGTGTTTTTCAGCAACGGGACCAACGGCTTTACGTGACTTCCGAACCACGTCGAGAGTGAAATCTATCACCAGAAATGCACATCTCTCAATGGAATGCCCGAGAATCGAACTCGCGGCCACCGAGGTGGCAGAACAAGACCTTACCGATCACGTTTGGAGCAGGAAGATGTGAACGGTTGGTCTCAAATGCATTTTAGATAGGTAGCGTCTAATATTGCTCTCATATACCCTAGAAGTGAGAGAAAGCCGAACGATGTTCTTGATTGAGTTTAATGCTAGTGTAGGCTGCTTTCTAATACCTTCGCTGCCGGAGGTGTCAAGCTATGCTCTTAAAAGCATCCATTTCAAAGGTTAGTGTGAAGCCGTTCTAAAATGCGTTCGAGATAGGGAGGGTCAAAAATTGTTTGCAAATACGCTCAAACCAAGGAAATGTCTAATGTTAGTCTTCCATGTGTTATAGGCGCTGGAAAATCTAACTTTGATCTTTGAAGCCCTCAAAGAAAAGAAAGGTCTAATGTTGTAATGAAACCAGTGTTATATCCCAATTGTACTTGTTGTACTTGGTGGAATAATCAGAGATAATACCGATGTTCTTAAATCTTCTTTATTTGTCTTCAACCGAAGCTACAGTAATCCTGTTAATCCAATAGCTATACATACTGGCGAGATAAGTATTTACGTAGCCAGAGGTAAATGTTAACTGCTCTTTGGTAAATGATCACCAACCCAATATAACAACATATTTATAAAACTGCTGTACTTTAAACAAGCACTTTGTTACATTACTAATAACAGCCAGTTATGCTCTCTTGTTCTATCATTCTATCATAAATAAATATAAATGTAAGGTATATCAACCAGGAAAAATTGAAGGGTGCTCCCAAATACATTTGAGACGGAACTTCTAATGTTGCTCTCAGATGCACTGGAGACATGGCAATGGAATATCTAATGTTTCTCGTCATTACATTCAGAGCCAGGGGACTTGAAAAGTCGTTCCTAAATGCGTTCAGAGCATGGGAAATCCTGTAGTTGTTGTAAAATTCGTTCGAGTGAAGGGAAGGTCAAATATTTTTAATTAGAATTTAATGCAACGAAGGGCTATCGGTTTTCCTTGTGCGTCAAAACGAGGGAAGTTCTAATATTGCTTTTAAATGCAGTCTAGACAGGAGGGGTCTAACTTAATCTTAAACATGTTTGAAGTGAGGGAAGACCTAAGAGTGTTCCCAAATGCATTCCAGACTGATAGGTTCTAAGTGTGCTTTCAGATGCCTTTCAGATACTATCTTTTCCGTCTAATGAGTGGAAACAGAAGAAGAAGGTTTATCGTTGTTCTAAAATGTGTTCAAGACATGGTGGGTGTAACCGTGCTCGCAAAGGCAGAGGAAAGTTTTAAATTGCATTAGATCATTTAACGTCGAGATTAAATACTTTCATGCAAAGGAAGGACTAACGGTTAAGTGCTTTACAAAGCAGTGGAAATTTTGATTCACTCGTTAGTGGGGCCCGGTATCCGGGTGCCGCGGCCCTAGACGATGTGACTGCACTCTCAAGCAAAAGTTATCTAACCCTGGTGTTTTTTGCCGAGCTAACGCTCGAACTGTTTATCTCCTTTTCTTGCTGTTTCCTATTTCGTTGTACCCGTCCTACTTGTCAGAACGTAAGAATTCACAATTCAATGTTTACCCTAAAGTTGCAGCCGAGCGGTAGTTTTCCCGGATGTAATTTTCACCCATATCTTAGCATATTCAGCAACGATTTGAAAATGACTTGGTCTTATTAGTTAGGTAGTCACTGAGTAGGGAAAGACGCTCTCTCCTTCACCCCTCTTTAACCCCTAATGCTGATAAATTGGTCCGTCAACTGTTAAGCACTTACGTGGGATTCCGCACCGGTGAAAAGTGCTTACAGTCAACAGACAGACAGACCAAACTGCTGTTTTTTGTAATAAGAAGATGGATAAGGAATAATCTAGTAGTAAGAATATTGGGTCAGGAGATACAAGCGTATACTGGATAATATGACAATGATAAATTCAAATTTTTCTCTCTTTTCTAAGCTTCAACAACTGATTCTAGCTCTGAGTCCAGTTTGATCGTCCAGTGTGATCTGTTAGAGAAATGTGTTTGCGCTTCCTAAAAACTCGACAAACATCAAAAACTATTTTTTGAAGGAGTGTAACAAACAAGTAATTGAAAATTTGACAAAAATGAGACGTGAATGAAGAACATTATTATTTGAAAAATACTCTTGAAATGGAGAACAAATTCACAGTTATGTATATGTTCGTACACATTTAAAGGTAAATCTGTACCGAACTTTCTGGAAACTGTTCGATTCCCGTTTTCAATCTCGAATGAAAACGGGAATCGAACAGTCTCCCTAAAGCCTTCTGTACAGATTTTCTTTAAATAATATGTACTGCATATGCATGACTGGATTTGTTTCTCCGACATTATTATTATGTGCTTGATAAACAACGCCTCTTATATACATGTAAAGAGAGAATCTACCGAGTACTAAATTCGCGCTGAGAGTGCGGAAGGTCCTTCAACATAAGATTCAAATGTTGCTGTTAATGACGAGTATTTGAGAATGGCCGATATTGCTCACATACAACGTAACAATTTCGTAAAACATGATGTGTTTACTCATCGACGTTGTCTCAGATTTAATTTCTATTTAAAGCTACTTGAAATACAACCAGTCTCTTAAAAATATTTAAATGAGCTAAATACTTTTCGTTCTGTGGGAGAGTAGTCGATATTTTCGAAAGATATCAATGAGAGAAAGTACAAAGTCAAATAAGGAAAAGGAGGTTATGAATACTCTCTCTCTCTCTCTCTCTCTCTCTCTCTCTCTCTCTCTCTCTCTCTCTCTCTCTCTCTCTCTCGTTAATTGAATACTCCCCTCACTGTTAATTAAGATGTATGTAACATTGTTTGATTTCCATCATGCCAGGAACACACCTGACTCTAATATTTCGTATGGTTTTAATTGCGGATGTGGACAGTGAATACCATAGAATTGATATATGTGTGTGTGTATATATATATATATATATATATATATATATATATATATATATATATATATATATATCTATATTATATGCGTGTGTGTGTATGTGATTATTATTTATTTATTTACATCATCAGTCTGTTGTTAGTCCAAGTTTTAATTCTCTTCCTTGGACTTAGGGGGTGATGGGGTCAAGTTGAGGTTGGGGCAGGGGGGCAACTTGAGTCTTGGGGTGAGTTGACCAACCCCCCCCCCCCCCCCCCCCCCCCCCTAATGACGCCCCTGTTCTAAATCGTTCTCCAAAAGTTGCATAAACACAACGAGCTTGACTCTCCAGAAGGCCTTCTACAGTCGTCATATGTGCATGTTTGTGTGAGATTATTGTCTATTACATATCACAGTAGCATCTATTATCCCAATTATATATATATATATATATATATATATATATATATATATATAATATTATGACTATATATAATATATATTATATATAATATATATATATATATATCTATATATATATATATAATATATAATATATATGCGTGTGTGCGTCTATGTGATTTGATATACATGACAGAGATTTTTATAACATATAACAAATCTTTGAAACAATCAGTACAAAAATATATCAAAACTTACTTCGTAAATCGTAAGATCCGAATGTAGTGTAACACGCAGCAGAATTGGTTCCAACACGGTTTCTCTCCCTTATCATAAATCTAGTAACGGGAGAAATAGAGGAATTTTTATCGTAATTTTGTTTTGAAACTCCATAATCCAATTAGGCCTTTTCCATTCAATTAAAAAAGAAAGTTGAATGCGGCAAGGCGTAACTTGATTTAGCCTCGATATATTTTTTCTCTAAAGTCTTTATAACATTGTTCTGGGCCTTTTCGGGCGCCTTTGGGACCCAGTTATCAGAAGATAGTTTTTCATCGTTACAGGTTGCAATAAAAATCAAATGGCTTTTTATTGTTCTAAAAATGTAACCTCTCTCTCTCTCTCTCTCTCTCTCTCTCTCTCTCTCTCTCTCTCTCTCTCTCTCTCTCTATATCATTCCTTTTTTAATACTTATTTAACAACTACCGGTTGTAATCATTATGAATAATTTAGGATTCAAAAAAGCCTCGCCAGCATTTTATATTATAATATATATATAATATATATATATAGTATATATATATATATATATATTATATATATATATATACACATATGGCGTTATAAGTCCGTTTTGCAGTAGTATTATTCATGGAGTGAGGTTGTAAGCCCAACTCCCGGTCTGTCTATGGATGTTGTTGATGGGATTTTACGTACTCGTGTCCTTCTTGAGGTCATCCTTCCAGATACTCACCAGATTCAACGTTGTCTCATTTCATTGCTCTAACGATAAGCAATGTATATATATATATATATATATATATATATATATATATATATATATATATATATATATATATATATATATATATTATATATATATATATATATATATATATATATATATACATTAGAACAGCAAAAGTATACTAGTACAGAAATTGCAATTCATCTCTTAATCAACTATGTCCAAAAAGAAGTTTATTTTGCACACATCATTTTACGAATCGTAACCTTTTCTAGTAACTCTTGACATCCATCATTTATACTATGCCTGAATTAAAACCTGTGGTACGAGATCATTCTGGATCCTCATTTAACGAGTACAATTTTGCACTTTTTGTCTGTGTTGAATATTAAATTGCTCTTTATTGACTTGAGTGATTTTGCATTGAATTTTATCTCTGTTGGTCATGAAATCACACTTTCAGCTCAGCTAATACCACTGTGTTTGCTTTCATTTATTCAAGTTCATCTTCTTTCAGTTTTATTTTATTTTATTTTATTCGTTTTTTTTTGCGTTCTTTGTTCAGGTCTCTTGCAATTGTTACAGATGTACAATACGTTGTTACTCCAAAGTATGCTTATCTATTTAGTAACTCAATTCCCGAACAGTCGTAGTGGAACCATGTCTCGCATATTTCATGGCAAGTGCCTTCTTCAGCAACTTCATCAGTGCATTGACTGCAGGTTGCTGAGTCTCGCTCGATTTGGATATCCTTCTCTAAAAAGTCTTTATTGTTCCATCTTTCCGTGCTGCTTCAATTATTGTGAGAAAATGTTCGTATGATAGATTGATCTTTCCTTCACTTGATCTAATCTCTATAGTTTCGTCCTTTTCGCGCAAGCTCGATACCTTTCACGTGATTCCACAGACATGTCCTACTCGCACGAATGCTACTGACGTGAAAAAAATTCATGGATTGATGTATTATTTCTGTGTTGGCGAAAGACATCGAATCGTAGTATCATTATGCGGTTTATATAAAATATTTTTTCGTTATCAAGAAACCGGTAAACTGGCTAATAGGGTGTGAAGTCGTCTGAAGCGAAAATGTCCCCTATTTAAGGAACAGCCTGATTGGCAATAATAGCGTTTCAATGAAGACCTCAGTCCAAACTGACGAATTCCGGAAATAAAATGAGAATGATGCAGATGTGGACGTTAGTTAAAGATAGAAACGATTTGCGCAGCTTTGCAAGATAAAAAAACTGACAACGGCTGCTGATTAAGCCCCTGGTCTATAGAAATAGCTATGAAACGATTATTTGTTAACATATAATATTACTATGGTTGATGTTTCTTAGTTTAATACTTGTAGCGTAGTTGTTAATTAAAATAAAATATTTTCAGTCACCATAATTTGGAAATGAGTATTTGAACACCGTCATTATAAAAACAATAGTTCAAAACTTGACCATTCATAAGAACTGGAGATATCATTCAAAAGAAAGACTCAGAGAAGAAACAGAAGCAAAGCTAGAAGAGTACATCTGGAGAGATGCTGACGGAAGCTTAACAGTCCTTGACTACTGCTGGTGCATTCGGGTGATCTCCTTTTACGAGAACAGGAGATGGGAAAAGCAGCGTCTGTGGCTTTGGATGTTTCCTGTGAGTAGTGCAACAGAGGTTTTATGGAGACGCGTATCGTATTCCGCATGCAGAATAATGCATTGCAACTACTCGAGAGGCAGATATTGTTCCAGCGGATGTGAAGACGTTATCGTTAAGCTTGATCGTAAGTCGAAAATGCAGTATCACCATAACGGTTCCCAGTCGTTCGCTTGCTATCATGCTACATACTCCGGAAGAACATCTGGCTTAGCAAAGTCTACATAAAAGTGTCATTACACAGTCACACACGAACCAGCACTCGCACACACACAAATATACGAGTATACGTGTGTGTGTGTGTGTGTGTGTGTGTGTGTGTGTGATCGGTAAAAATATCAGGAGGGGCTTTCGGAAAAAAATAAAAACGCTGACAATATATCCACTGGAAAGGGAGAAATCACTAATGAAAATTCAAAGCTACTACAAATTTAAGAAGGTGAGATGTTTCGAATTCTTGGAATAGTGATTGAAATCGAGCTTCTTAAAGGATTTGGGAAGATAAGTTAGGTGAATAAATATGTTCTATCTTCTAGAGGAGAGTCATCCACATACGGAATGCCGGCATAGGTATCCTCGATGGCATAAGGCCAGCATAATGTTAAAGTAACAGGAAGAGAGTCAAATGAAGTGGCTGATATGGATGCGCTTGAGGTAAAGGTCCCCAATAAGTAGATGAGTTGTTTGAAGAGACCTTTGCATTATTGTTGAAATGTTATAGTTTGCTTTTATCTTTTTCGATCAACACTTTTTAATACAAGTAAAAAAAACAGACAGACAAATGCTAATCACCTTGTTACTCATCGATTAAATTTTACAAACGCAAATATCTGAACGGTCCCAAAAACTTTACAAATGATTGCTATAGCCGAATGTTTCAGAGGGATTTTCACCCCGTACTCATTTAAATTGGGAAAGCCTGTTTCGCGCGATAGCAAGGAGCCGAAATTTAAAGACAAAATTAAAAGATACTACATGAGCTAAAATATACTTTATCAATCGGGGTATACAACAGCGATTGAAAAAGACACCACTAATATTGCTAACTTACCTGTAACGAAGATTTGGAATATATAAGCCAACGAGCTCGATCCATTTCTACAAGCGAACACTGATGGCGTTTGATTTTACTGTCGATAGGCGCTGCGAAAGACAACTTTTCTTGTCAATGCCGAATCATGGTGTTGGAGGTCTCTTTAATTCTTTTACCAAATGCATAACATAAATCAAATGCAGCGTTCTTAGCCATATCACTGCAACGCAAATGAGTAAGAGTGATTGATCAGTTGAAATCTCCTATTTATATGGTTGAACATAACCTGTCACTTTCTCACTCCTTACATTTATATGTATATGTATAGTATATGTATATATATATATAGATATATATATATATATATATATATATATATACATACATATATATATATATATATATATATATATATATATATATATATATATATATATATACTATATGTATTTATTTATTTATTTTTAGAGAGATAGAGAGAGCGTACACCGTTTTCTCTCAGAGGAGGTACAGTCACTCATATAAGTTCATGGATGTCCGGGTGTTTGAGAGAGATTTCCATTTCACCCCTTTCTGGATGTCAGGTGTCTGTGAATGCAATGCTGGCCAAATGTTCAACTACCTAACTCTGCTGTAGAAAGTTTCGGAGTGTGCTCGTCTTACGTCACTATACAGACTCGTTGTCCAGAAAGGGGTTGAATGGAATTCAGCTTTATGCCCGGAGACACCCATGAATCTTATATGAGTGACTATACACTCAGGAATTGGCCTTCCATAGGTTACAACCCATACATCGCTCTAACTACCATTTACATAACTGGCAGCTGAGGTTTCAAGGGACTACGTATCCAATGTATGTTTAGTGTAGGAGGTAAAAGACCGCGGATTTTAGTTCTGTTCACGATACCAATATCGTGTAGTTAAAAATAATTAGTATCATATATTATATACGTACCGTGGCATATCAGAATTCATATCAACGAACTTCAATAGATTACTGGATCCGTGAAAGAATGTGATAATGTCGCAGTAGCGATTGAAAACAGAAAACTTTACAGAGGATATACATTTTTTTTTTTTTTTTTTTTTTTTTAGAAACCAACTTTCACCGTCATTTAATGTATATTACATTATCCGAGACTCAAGAATAGCATTTGCTACAATATTCGAAGAATTCTCGAAAGCGAAACATATCCGAATCAAGTCATTCTCAACAGCAAAAATGGTTTGGAACCAAATGATTTTGACTAACTTTTCATCCAATTCCCCCTTAACGATGTAACTGCATAATCGGATAAAAATGAATAGACGGCCCGAATGGAAAATAGAAAATTAAAGTATGACCATTTCTCCTCTTGTGACATTCAATGAGCAGTAAGAACTCGGAAAACGTCTTTGAAGTACAGAGCAAGCACGCATGAGGCATAACAATGAAATAATGATAGTTAAAATGCATTTTGAAATTGTAAGAAACCTAATGTTCACTGAATGGAAAAAAAAAATACTTGAGAGAAATAATTCCGATCAAAACCACTGCTTTCCAATATCGTAAAAGAAAATTATGATAACTTTTTTGCTCATGACACGGAGTTTATTTCATTTCTATTTTTATTTTATTTGTATTCTATGCCTGGTGTTTTATATATTAAAGAGGAAAATGGACACATCGGTCAATATTCCGTTAAACTGCATGCAATGTTAATAAAGTAAAAGAATAATAATTTTTTCTCAGACATTGTATACTGCCGAAACATCGTTTATTTTCAATATTTTTTTTTTCTAGTCACTGAACTTTTACGTTATCGTCGATCATTGTCAAACGTTGTTGAGTTCGTATATTTCATCCAAACGGAATATTAGAACACAGTTTAGGAAAACGTTGAACAAATTAAAAACTTTGTTGTATCTGTGTGGGAATGTGTTCGACTTCCTGATGACTCTGGATAACAATGTTTGCATTTCATTAATCCTTCTGTCTCTAAAGAGTAGGACACAAATGAATCAAAGGTTTGAGTTAACAGAGAAAGGTCACGGGAGTGGATAAACAGCATTTGGCATTTCTGTACAGATCATACTAAACACACACACACACACACACATACGTATATATATATATATATATATATATATATATATATATATATATATATATATATATATATATATATATATATATATATATATATATATGATATTTGCTGTTGAACCTCCTGATATGCCTGTCTAGTGCCACGCACACACACACACACACACACACACACACATATATATATATGTGTGTGTGTGTGTGTGTGTGTGTGTGTGTATGTATGTGTGCGTGTGTTTTCCTCACCTTCAGGGGGGTTGGCACTAGACTGGTACATCTTCAGGTTCATCAGCAAACATCATTTGTCCAAAATGAAGTAGCTGTCAGATTATTTTATGACCACCTCTGAGAACCGTTGGAAGCAGTTGATGAATGCAATGAATACTACAGGACACCAGAGACCTCGAGCTCTCACATGCAAGTTTTCGAATTTCGTTTCCTTTCGATGTGTTTTTCACAATTTTCTCATCTCTCTCAGGCTGATAGTAATCTTTTGTCAGTTACTTGCTGCTCTGTTCGTTTTCTACATTTTCCACATCGCGAACATATTTCAAAATAGTTCCCGGTTCAAGTTCATCAGATCAGTGCAAGGAAGGACTTCTTTCATAACCGAAAAACTTATCTTCGTTCCTTGGATATTACGCTCAAAATAGGTTTCTTTGTTAACTCTTGGAATGTTAAGTGGGAAGGATTTGAACTCTATCCTCAAAGTAATATTCCTGTAGCAAAAGGATTAGAATGTTTTTTCTTTATCTAAATGTAAACGCAGCTAAATCAACTTAAATTCTCCTTGTATTGTAAGAATGTACTTACTTTTTTCGAATGAACAACATATCCTGTGGAAGCTTGAATTTCAAGTCAATGTCCCCATGTGAATACGCTTCATCTTTTGAATAATAATAATAATAATAATAATAATAATAATAATAATAAATCAAGGAATGTATACTTATGCTCCTTGCAGGTTATCTGCATGTGCTGATATGTGACAGAGGAAGAATTTATTGATTTCATAAAGACAAAGGTCTCAGTTCCCCTCATAATGATGAATATAAATAGTGTGTGACTTATTTCAGTGGCAATAAACTTATAGTAAAATAAATTGATCAAGATATGTGTTAAAACTGACTGTTAGTTAAGCAGTAATGAGCTAATAAAGAAGCAAATAGAAGTTGGAGGTTTTCTCAAGTTAGGATTAATGACAAAATTTCATGTTAACGAACATTTAGGCTTACCTTTTAAAGCTTGGGCTAAAGAAAAATGACACACGCACCACACACACACACACACACACACACACACACACACACATATATATATATATATATATTATATATATATATATATATATATAATATATATATATATATATTACGTATATATATGATTATGTGTGTGTGAACGTTTATCGTCTAAAACATTATCATTTCTACTGTCTGAGACATCGGAATCGATAATGAACGTATTCCCTAGCCTGTAACTCCAAGTAAAATCTTTAGTGCTCCATAAATAAGCGAATTCGATAACTGGAATCACACGGAGTTATAAAGAGAAAAAAGAGAGAAAGGAGACGCGGCAGTGGGAATAACTTCATTATTTCAGTCCTAATTCAGTCCGTTTAGGCTCCATCAAGACCACTGAATGTCAGGGACGATAACTGATGTGAGAATGAAATTCACGTAATTGCTCCTAATTGCTGGAGGAACAAAAGGAAGTGTCTAAATCCAGCCACGGAAAAAAAAAAAAATCAAAGGTGGGACCATTGTAGTTTGGACACTGGAGGGCGATTTACCCTCTCAGAAAAAAAAAAATCCAACCATGATTCAAAATTCACACACTAACGAAAAATCGAAGTTTAGAAGAAGTTTTACTCTTTTCATGAATGTCTATTTCTATTCGACGCAGATACTGCGCAGTGCAATGGGAGTTATTAAACTGATTAACTGCAGTGTGTAACATGTCATCGAAATCAGACAAAATTGATCTGTATTTTTTCAATTGGCCTGTGACCCCTTCAATGATAAAGGCGTTAAGGAAATATCAGAATGATCAAACTGGAAAATTCAAGACATTTGTCATGATTACACGATTACGAAAATGGCAACAGCTGTGGAAGGAATATCTTGGGAGACGTTATCGCTTATTCTAGTCCATCCTCTTTGTCTGTCCGTCTGTGCGTCATTGCTATTAATGACACTCGAGCGTGGGATTACACTCTCTTAGGCTATTCACTCTGATGTTTAACTTCGATATCACACGAAAACATCGCAAAACTAAGTTCGACTCACGTTATCCCGTAAGTCTCCTTTCAGCGAATGAGCCAGAAAGGATAAGAGAAATCTGAATATTTCAGAGGATTTTCGTAAAAAGGTTGTGCATATTTATTTTGTTTTTGTTTTTATGTCACTGAATTTCCGTATAATCAAGAACATCAGAATTTGTTATGAAGACGGATATTTTAGCATAGTCTTACTGAGACAGTTTCAAAAAGCGATAACTTACCTTATTCCATTGTTAATGTATTTATTTAATTTTGAATTAGAAACCAGTATTTTTCGCAAGAGATATAAGATAATACAAAATTTCCGTGATTAAATTGATAACAATGACTGTGCGGTTCTTGATAAAATGGAAAACTTTATCAAAATATGGATAAAAATAATTAATGATAAGGACAGTAACGTAATATAACTAATCAGTTTTTATATGACTTTTTGATCGAAGTCCTGCATAGATCAGTTAATTTTGTGAACAAAGAAACAATTATTTGCTCGTCTCTCTTGTTCTTTCTTTTCTTCATTTTCTCTTTCTTCACGCGGGCATTTGTTCAGCGGGATGTGACTTCGGAAGTAAAAGTTCTTTTGGATTTGTTCCTGAGGAGTAGTTGTTTATCTAAATGGAAAATGACCGTTATCATCTTCATTATTATCAGCAGAAACAGCAGCAGACACTCGGTCAAAAACAGTAAGCAGTAGATGGGTATTATCTGTTGCTTATCTCCTGAGGAATTGTCATCCATCACCTATTAGTAGGTGGTAAGTTTGCTATTTTACAGAATATCTATCTTGATAAACATACAGAACAACAAATAGTATTGAATGAAAAAAAAAATGCATCCAGATTCAGACTAAACAGAAATAGTTAAATGTCAGTGCACTGGTACCTTTGCCATGACCCGCGCGAATATTTTTTTTTTACGGAGAGCGCCGAAAACATGATTAATATTGCAAGAGCTTTTGTATTTCGGGTCTCCAAAACAAGAGATTGGCAAAGGGTCACAGGAGCCATTATTACGAAAATGACGTTGAGCTGTTAAAAAAAAGAAAAAAAAATTGAAATGTTCTGGACGGGAATTGCAGGAAAGCTGGGTAGAGTGCGAGGGATTTTTTTTTTTTTTAATTTATTGTTTACTATATTTAATTTGCTCTTTAAGACATATTAAACGCAGTGTTTCATCGGGATAACTTCGATGCCATAAAATCTAGTAATATTTAACATTGGAGAAACTGAACTGTAATATGCAGTTTTTCATTTCGTCTTCCACGTGTGCTCCACCGATATAACTTTGACGTCGTAGTCTTCTGTACAGTATGCTGAGTATTAAATGAAAAAAATGTACCGTAAAGCGAAACCCTGAACTCGGTAAAGGAACAAAAATTAATACAACCCTCACTGGTTAGCGGGCACGTCTGCAAAAATACAGACAGAAACATATTAAGCTTCAAGGGCAGACTCTCTCACGGAGAAGGTTTTACGGAAGATTAGATCTCTTTAAGGGTTAATTAATTAGCGTTCGGACTTTTCAGCTCTTATGTAGAATTTCCTTCTTCCGTTAATTATCGTCGAGTGGAAAAGCTTAAAACTCTGTTGGTTCAGGTGAACTGATTGAACGATACAATGTTTTCCCGTCGGCATGAATTATACAAGGAAGAAAATTCTCCAAAATACGAGCTGATCAAAAGTTAATGAAAAACGAGTCTTGATAGCACATACACATATATGATTAACCATCACGAGTGTTAACACGCGATGACATAGAATATGCATCTAGCCACAAAAGGAAAAATCAGTCTAAAGACATCAGAAATACAAAATTAGTAGTCCAAATCAAGATTTTCATTTTTCCAATTTTGGATATACACGCATACACATACAAATACACACATCCACTCAAAAATGTATGTATGTATGTAATTTATCCGACTTTGCCCTCACACACAGTTAAATGAAAAGTTAAATGAAAAAAATTTACATTGACACCTCAACACAATTTGATTTACTACATCCTCCCTCACCATCTCCACAGAAAGTAGAAAACGTAACTTCCCCTCGTTAAGAAAGTGAATGAGATTCCTCACCGAAGTTCTCCATTTCTCACGCATTCTGGATGAGAAGCTCAAAATGAAAGATCTGCAACAGATCCAATGAAAAGCTAGCTGCTTTAAAATATTTACGGTATATGAAATCGATATTATGTCAGCAAAAAAATTAAAAAGTGTAAAACGTAGAAGGGTTCTTAGAAAATGTCTTGTGAAATATACAATGGCCGGTAATATAACACTTATTTGATAAACAAAAATGTGAAAGAACGTGCTCACCCAATAAGACAAAAAAATGTTTCTAGTGTTAAAAGGTGTAAATGGAATAATCAATCAAAGCAAACAGTCAGATGTAAAAGGAGAAAAGTTACAATCTTTTGCAGAATATCCATTGGCAGAAGCTAAGGGTGAAAATGGAGAATTCTTTAAAGATCTCTTTTCTCTTTTCTTTATTAATATTTAAGAACGAGCAAAGGAGCCATTTGTGTACCCAAGTATTTGTGGAGACCTGTGTTCATGATTTAATACCATTCCTAACAAAGGTGCGCAAACGCTCTCGGGTAATGCTATGAAGATTGAATCGGATTCACAGGAACTGGGAAGGCGTTTAATTCAACTAAACAGGCGACTTGATATTTTTTTTATTCTAAAGCGAAAATCGCAACATTTATAAACATAGTAATGTGCGATATATTACCTTTGGTTTTAGCAATGGCAGTAGTGTTGCATCTGTTATTAGTATAAAATCAAATACGAATATTATCAGTGTCAATATAGCATGGCAAATCGTGTCATTCTAACTTCCACCAATAATAAAGAACACAATAACGATAAAGATCTATACTATGAAATAAACTTAAAAATTATGAAATGAGAAGCAGCCCAGATCCTGACTCTTGATATACACAGAACGATATCTGAATTGTGGAGAGAAAATCCAGACGCTGGCTCTGCCTTTGATCCTCCTCGGGAAACATAAACTACATTCCACCTTTTATCTTTCAGAAGCAAGAAAAAAAACTTCATTCTTTTTCCCAAATAATGAAAATCAGTAAGATTCTCCGGTGTTTCAAAGCCAATCTTTTAATGCTGATAACTGGCGGCTTAATACTTTGACGCCACTGAGAGAGAGGAACGTTTAACAGATAAAAAGTTGCATCATAGTTTCCATTGCTTTTTTACAAAAAGGAATTTCTCATTATAAAAAATTCAACCACAGAGAGATATCCAAAATCTGTATCAATAACACTTCTTGTATAGATGGTAAACAATAGGAGTGGTTCAGTTTGAATTGCGATTGAAGACGGAAGAACCCTTGCTAAACTTCTACAGGGTGTACACACCCTTCACATGAATGAATCGTCAGCAAATATCTACATCCAAGTGATAAAAGCAAAGGTGGATCGTGGAGTGGATCATGGAAGGAGTTGATGATAATTGCATGTGTACTGCCTGTGGCATCGTTGCCAATTTAGTGGAGCTTCACACATACGCCGATGCATTTACAAACGGTTTCCATGAATTCTAGTAGTCCTAGTAATGCAATAATGATAAAAGTGCTCTAATATGTATATATTAATTACAAATAGATACGCTAATTTCTCTTATTTCCCCGGTTTTGTGTAAGTCTTATACCCAGTTTGGAGGGTAAATACATACCAATTGGCAACACCGGGCCTGTGGAGTTAAAAATGACAGCGCTATTTTAGTAATTGTGCAATTACATCGCTTTCATGTGTCTAATAAGTACAATGTTAGATCACGTGCACTACTTCTTTAGCAAAATAATATGTTGGCAAAAAAATCGTAGGTGAATCTGAGAGGCTGGCATGAAAGAATCTCTTTATTGAAATGCAATCTGTGTCCATGCATATTCCTTGCGTATCACAACCATACACTAAACTCGCCACTTACTGAGTTTGCGTATGGCAAGATTAATTTTTTTTTGTCTGTAAAATTAATTTTCTTTCTCTAATATTGATCTGGATATGTTTTCAAGTACAACGTCGAAAGGAACAGTTGAAGTTAGCCGAAAATAAAAATGGATTAAATGAGTATTCGGCGAGAAAAATAATGATGTGAAAATGTTTTTTGCGTTGTGCTTCACTGTGTGGCAGTTAGCGTTTCAGTTATATATGTATATATATACATATATATACAACACACACACACACACACACACACACACACACACATATATTATATATATATATATATATATATATATATATATATATATATATATATATATATATATATATATATATATATATATACTATATATATATATATATATATATATATATATATATATATATATATATATATATATTATATGTATATATATATATATATAAATATTATATATTATTATATTATTATATATATATATATTATATATATATAATATATAATATATATAGATATATTATTATATATAAATAGAGATATATATAAATATATAAATATTATATATATATTATTATAATATATATACTATATATATATATATAATATATATATAAATATTTATATATATTATATATATATATATATATATAATATATATATCTACATACTCTAATGTAATATCTAGTAATAGATAAATAATATACTATCTACTATATATATATATTATATATATATCATCTTATTACGTATTATTCTATATCTATTATTCTTCGTATTCTATTATTTCATTCTCTAATCTCCATCTATATATATATATATCTATTATTCAATATTCTATCATATTTCTGGTATATATTATAATCTAATCTTATATTCTCAATTCTCTAATCTATATATCCATTCTCTCTATATACCTAGATTACTAGCTTCTATTACGTAATTTATATCCTACCCTGTATTCCCTTAATAGATTATTATTATTTATACTATATTCATATTATACTATATATATCTATATATTTATATATATATTATATATATATATATAATAACACACAATTCCTCCCACCTTTCTGTTTGGTATTATCTTCTGTATTGTTTTTTTTAAATATGCAAGTAAGCTTGAATATAATTTCCCTGTGGAAATCCTTTGTCGCAGTAATTCTAAGAAACGGCTTAATCCTCTCCTCCAGAAAGGTTTGCCATAAGTAAATACCGCATTTTTCAAGAATATTAAAGAATACTTATTTTTCTTTCTGCTTGTAGATTTCATTTCTCTCTTTAACTTTTATCCCTCCCGTGCTGATGTTATTGGAATAGAAAGCATTTTAAACCTAGAGATAAACAGCGGAGTATATTTTTAGTATTTTTGTAAAAGAAGATTATTGAGATGGCTTTGTCTGTCCGCTCTCAGATCTTGGAATCTACTGTGGCTAGAGGGCTTCAAATTGGAATGTTGATCATCCACTCTTCAATCTTCAATCATACCAAATTGTAACCCTCTGGCTTCAATAGTTTTTATTTTATTTAAAGTTAAATTTAGCTATGATTGCACGTTTGGCATTGCATTTTTTGCTTGTTTAGTAGTGTTAAGAAACTCATAGTTTTAACTAAATTCATTTTAATCAGTCGTTTTCTTTGAGAATTTGGAAACACAAACACATTACATCCAATTTAACCGCCCCCACGACCCCTCTCTCTGTCTGTCTGTCTGTCTAAAAGGATGTTAGAGAATTATTTACGATTATTCTTATGAAGTTCGGTTTATTTAAATATTTATTTCTTTGGTATGCATTAGGAATGTCTGGGCGCGAAGCGATATAATAGCCATTACTCTCCCTGCCATGAGCGGAGTAACACAAGTTATTAATGCCGCGAACCAACACACGATTGAATTGTTTTCTGACGGTATGCGAGGTATTCATTGATGTTGTCATACGTAGAATGGCTCTCACGTGTTTATCAAGGAAGCAATTTCAGACCTGTTTGTCGGTATTATTGCCATCGTAAATTCTGACATTTCTCCTGAAATAATACAATGTTTGTCAACCCTTTAATAATATATTAATATGGTCTTCACAGACAAGATTTAACAAGTGGAATCGTGAGGTTTGGTTCTGGTAATCGCAGCTGCTTCCATGAATCAGAATTTGTAATTAGACAACCGTAAGAGCGCCTCAGTGGCGTGATCGGTATGGTCTTGACCTGCCACCTCGATGGCCACGAGTTGGATTCTCGGGCATTTCATAGAGGAGTTAGAGATGTGTATTTCTGGTGGTAGAAGTTCACTCTGGACGTGGTTCGGAAGTCACGTAAAGCCGTTGGTCCCGTTGCTGAATAACCACTGGTTCCATGCAACGTAAAAACACCATACAAACAAACAAACAAAAAATACTTTCCATCGTTAGCTATTACTAACCAGCTTTATTTTCGTGGTAATTCACACCTATGTTCCCTGTATTAAGTTAAGTATATCTTAGTTTAATCAGACCACTAAGCTGATTAACACCTCTCGTAGGGCTGGCCCGAGGGATTAGATTTTTTTCTACTTGTTTCTTTGCAACTGGACCTGAAACTTATTGGGGGATCCGAACCGCATTGTGTCGAGAAATGAATTTCTAATCACCAGAAATAAATACTTATGATTCCGCACTGGCGGCTGCGGGTAGCGAACTCGGGCTACCAGGTTCATAGTCCAGGACGGAACCCACTCGTTCAGTGAAGAACTAAAATGTTTCCTGTATTATGTCAATATGAAATTGTAGTGGGTAGGAATTAATCGTGAAACAATCTGGCTGATACAGGTATTTATGATTTTTTTTTCCTTACGCACCCAGACACTTATTCGACTGCCATATGCCCTTTCGTCATACACCTTTGTCCTGTTTTTTCGTTAAGCGTATTTAGTCATTACTTCAGCAGATTTACTCCTTTTTTCTCTTTATTATTTGCATTTTTGCTGTTAATTTTCATTTTATACTTATTTTGTCTTTTTTTTTCAAACGGTTCTTCTTCGCTTATTATAGACATTAATTAGCCATTGCTTCCTCAACGTTTTAGAGATAATTAACATTAGTTCATATTGGCTATTTTGTGCAGGTCTCTCTATCACATATTACATTTTAATTAAAAGAAAAGTTTGAGGTTGCGAGTGGTAGTCACTAGATGTATTAAGTTCGAAAATTAAAAAAACATTCGTTCATTTTGATAACTCGTTGAAATGAATGGCGTGTTACTACACCTTAATTTTTTAATCAGGGAAGATAGAAATTTCACCAATATATATATATATGTATATATATATATATATATATATTTAGATGTATATATATATATATATATATATATATATATATTAATATTATAGATTATATATATATATATATATGTATATATGTATATATATATATATATGCTATGAGATATATATATATATATGTATAATATATAGATATATATAAAATATATATCTATGATATATTATATATATATATATATAGTATAGATATATATATATATATATATATAGTATGACTAGCATAGGTAGTATATATATATATACATATATATATATAGATATATACTATACGTATATATATATAGAGTATATATATCTATAATATATATATATATATACATAATATTTATCTTCTACGATATATATAGATGGTGTCTATATATATATATATACATTATATATATATATATATATATATTATAGATATCAAATCTCGTATACGTATAGAGATATAGATATATATATAGAAATATATATATATAAAAGATATATATATATATAGGGATATATAACGATACGATATATATATGTATATATATATATATATATCTATATATATATATATCTGATATCGTATATATATAGATATATATATAGATATACGTTTTATATAATGTATATATACTATATGATATCGATATATATTTATATCTAAGTAGTATATATGATATATATATCATACGTTATACATATATATATATATACTATATATAGATAATATAATATATATATATATATATGTATTTCTTTAAAAACAAAAGGGTATAGATATATCTATATATATATATATATATATATTATATATATAATATATATACATATCTATATCATATATCATCTATATGTATATATATATTATATCTATATATCTATATATATATATATATATATAGTATATATATAATATATATTATTGATTCTAATATAAATTCATCTTATAGATATATATCTATATCTATATCTATCTCTATTATATATATATATATATATATTATCTATATATATATCTATATCATATATACTGATAGATATAATATATATATCATATACTCTATCTATAATTATATATACTATATATATCCATATATAATTATATATATATATATAATATATACTATATATATATATTATATATATATTATGTATATATTATATATATCTAATCATATATACGTATATATATATAATACATATAGATATCCTATATGATATATATATATATATATCTATCTATATATATATATATATATATAATATATAATTCATTCAATAACTATCACTCACTTCTAATTCCTGGAAGTTCGATTCTCGGCTCGGCCAACGCGAAATCAGAGGAATTTATTTCTGGTGATAGAAATTCATTTCTCGATGCAATGTGGTTCGGATCCCTCAATAGCTGTAGGTCCCGTTGCTAGGTAATGAATTGGTTCCTAGCCACGTAAAAATATCTAATCCTTCGGGCCAGCCCTGGGAGAGCTGTTAAACTTAATTCCTGGGAGAGAGAGAGAGAGAGAGAGAGAGAGAGAGAGAGAGAGAGAGAGAGAGAGAGAGAGAAATATTACTAAAATGTCGCATGAATATAATTCTTCCTGTTATGGCTAAAAAAAAAAAAGAAAAAAAAATTAGCACTTTGGCGAATTGGAAACTCTTCAGTTCCTGACCAAGCACGAACCGCCAGAGACCGATATGAAACGGAACACCTTAATTACTTGTCTTATCAATCAGACGTCTCGTTCCGGATCTAGCGCTGTGTGAAATGGCGATAAAGGGAATCTCCTTGGCGCGTCCAATTGAGCTGCACACAAAGCCGAGGTATTCACAAGGAAACGACCTTTAGCAAAAGACAGTTTAATTGCGAAGTCTTGACGACCTGTCTGATCCATTTCAGATTTATCTTGACACTGTTCTTTACGTCATCCTGAACACTCGAAAACCATTCAGATATCGTATTGTGATGACAAGAACAAAATAATGAACAGTGATCGTAAGCGACATTATATTTTGGTATGTAAAAAAGGATTTACCAGATACTTAAATGTTAACAATACAGAAGAGGCAAATCACGGGAAAGCTGACACGCACATTACATACATACATAAATTATACATATATGTATAATTTAATCACTTCGACGAAATCGTTTAGACCAAGATGGAGTCAAGAATTGATAAGTTGGACAGTTCTACCATGAAAGGATTAAATATATCTTTAGTCTTTAATGAACCAATCTCCTGTTCCGTTATCCATCTCGGTGAGGTTTTAAGGCGCACATACTATTGCTCAGGAAAACAAATATTAATTGTTTTGATCATCACATTTCCCTTATCCCATTTCGCTTTCCTCCCCCTCTCCTTCTCGACCCGAACCCCTCCCCCCCCCTTTCCCCGCCCCCTCTCAAAAGATAAAAAATAACCATCAAATTTCCTATCATCTGACAAAGATGTCAAGTGGAAAATAACTGGTGATGGTTGTAATTTTCTCTTTATTAGAATAAAGCATTGGGTAAAAAACTACTTATTCTTTTGTAGACTACCAAATCCCATATAGCAAGACTACCTAATACTAATATCAACTGATGGAGCACTTTCAATTATTTTCAGCTGATGCGTAGTTCAATTACATCCTTCCCAAGTTCATTTAAGACACAATGTTGTGGCTACCTGCTTTTGTTACTAAATTGCTGATAAACTCGGGAAAAATGTCATGGAAACAAAATAACTTGTGCTTAAACCCTTAGCGGGCATGCTGGGAAGAAATGGGTAATAATAGTTGTGGGTATTTTCCTTCACTGTATTTTACTTTTAGTCCAGACTTTTTTATATTGCGGGAGAGGCTTGCAATGGAGTGCAATTCTATTTTACTCAGCCATATTTGGCCCGGAAGTCAATTACCGGAAGACGGTTTTATCTACAGAGGAAGAAAAGAAGCGAAGCAAAGAATAACGAAAGTGGAATAAAAGCAACAGATTGCCTGCTAAGGTCAATAGTCATATGCACTTCACCCACTGCATAAAAACTGTCAGTAGAAAGAGGAGGATGAATAAAATAAAACAAATTCTCGACACTTGACACTATAAGAACCCCTTTGACATTTCAAAAGCAAAAAATATGAAGATGAGAAAATATCTTAAAAATGCTGAGCGACACAAAATATATTTGTCTTAAATATGGCTGAGCGAAGTTGCAGAAAAACACTCACTTTACGAGAAACGTTAAAATAATTTTTCTTTGTTTTATCGGAATTCAGATATTCATGTTCTTTTCTTTTTATCATATCCTTCATGGCACATTTCCATATTGGTAAAAAATATTGGAATATTGCTTATTATTACTCTTTATCCTGACACAAGTTAAAGCTGCGAATCGGGAATCTTCTATCAGCTCATAGTATGGTATCTTGAGGTTTCAAGCAATTGCAAATGCTATGGTGTTATAGTACATTATTGTAGAAATAAAAAAAGACTCCCCTTGATGACCATTCGTAAAAGAAATGAAGGAGTTTCTCTCTCGAAACGAATTGCAAGTAACTTCTCAAGCAGCGTTCCGGTTACATCTCTAACCACGAAGAAAAAACGAAATGACATCATCCTGTGAAAAGTACAAATGGTCCCTTCCTTTCCCGCCATTCTACCTCTCTCCCGCATTTTCCTCTCATGATTTTCATTCCCATTGTCAGGCTCTGCTATTCTTCCTTTTATTACCCTTTCCGTTCCGTTATGTCACTTCTCTGAGATCGTGTAGGTTCATGTGGATTTCTTTAAAATAATATCTTAAGATTTACGTCAGAAAGTGAGCTATGGGATTTGGAAGAGAATAAATCTTATTTTTCATGATGGAAGGATAAAGCATCTTCAAATGTAAACAATTATTATTATTATTATTATTATTATTATTATTATTATATTATTATTATTATTATTATTATTATTATTTCAGTAGATGGTACCTATTGACATGAGCGCCTCAGTGGCGTAGTTGGTATGGTCTTTGCCTGACACCTCGGTGGCCGCGAGTTCGATTCTCGGGCATTCCACTATGGGATTAGAGATGTGTATTTCTGGTGATAGAAGTTCACTCTCGACGTGGTTCGGAAGTCACGTAAAGCCGTTGGCCCCGTAGATAAATAACCACTGGTTCCATGCAACGTAAAAACACCATACAAACAAACAAACCTATTCACATGGAACAAGCCCATGGTGCCATTCACTTGAAATTCAAGCTTCCACAGAATGTTGGAAGCGACATGCAGGAAGCCTAACCGTTCCTTATATATTTTATTCATATGTACCTATAACCACCACAGCGAACCATTGATAAATGTATATTTCTATTCACTTCCAAGCAATTGAAAAAAAAATCACTTATTGTCGTGATTAACAGAAACAAAATATTGTAAATTGTAAGACGTTTTACGATCCTTCCATAAACCTTTTTATCGAAACGGGGTAAAACTTTTACTTCAAGAGAATCTCTAAATTTTACTCAAGTCCTAAATTTCAATTCGAAGAGCAGCGCTCCTAATGCAGGGACGTAAGATAAACATTGTAAGATACAGTATTATTCCTTCCCGGAACCCACAACCGTCCTTCCAGTTTTACGTCTTGGCTGACGTTTGTTGCAGAAACCCCTCCGATGCATTGCCCTGGAATTTCTGTTCCGCTATATTTTTATCTCGCTTGCTTATTCCTTGTGTAGATGCTTTGCATGCATTTGATGCTTAACTCTCTCAACTTGAGTTTTTTTTTTTTTTTTGGTGGGGGGGGGGGGAGCGAGTGCTACAGAAGGGGGGCGAGTGGAAAAGATTTGAACGAAGCCCTCGGTAACTTTTGTGAGCAGAACAATCAAGCGGATTGTATGTTTACACGTGTGATGAATTACAGTACTTAACTTGAGGCAACACGTCAAGAATCCCTTCATTTTTCAGGAGAATGGAATTTCGCCCTCCCCGTCGCCTATGTGGGTTACGCACTTTGCCAAGGAAGGCTCTTTCTGCTGAGTGCGTTGGTGTCTTTCTGCTGTTGGTAAAGGCTTTTACTTGTGCATCAATATCCGTGAGAAATAATGTTAATTACGCAAACAAGGAAGTATGCAATTGCTCTCTCTCTCTCTCTCTCTCTCTCTCTCTCTCTCTCTCTTCACACACACACACACATTACATATATATATATATATATATATATATATATATATATATATATATATATATATATATATATATATATATATATATTTTAATACTTCTAGGGCACAATTTTTCACGGATACAACATTCATTGAATAGAATTAATGTTGTATATATATATATATATATATATATATAATATATATAATATATATAATATATAGATATATATATATATATATATATATATATATATATATATATATATATATACACATATTCATTACATATATCTGATCAAAGGAGCCCATGAAAACGCCAAAAAAAAATATAGAAAGTAAGCACTTAATTTCTATATTTTGGAGTTTTTATTGGTTCCTTTTACTTGGTGGAATTTGTTGTAACGGAACATTTTTACATGTCATATATATATATATATATATATATATATATATATATATATATATATATATATGTATATAAAAAACTCGAGTACACCGCATATCTGTAGCTTCAGTTAGTGATATCTTACAGCTATCCCTATCCCGTGTTTCTTTGGAAAGCCATTACTATAATTGTTACTTTTCCCACAACAATGCAATTCCCTTCATGTGGGAGCATGACGTAAACGTTAACTGAATTGCAGACAGAAATGTTTTGCCTTATTGCTGATGCTGATACCGGAGTGAAAAGTGATTTCACGCAGGTGCCAACCCCCGCCATTCCCTTCGGATACTTCAGCGAGTAAGATGAGATACGGTAACGCGAGACGTCTGCCTTGAAAGGAGAATGAATGACTGGGGTATTTCTGGATAGTACGACAGGAATTTAATTCTAATGGAAGCGTTGTGAAATATCGAATGTTCACATTTCTCTCGACTAGAAACAAAGCTGTTATCTTACTCATTCTCAGCTGATCACGATAAAAAACAAGAGACCTCAAAGCCAATGTTCTTCGAAGAAGTTGATTACGTCGGCTTTCTGCAGCGAATAGTTGAGTCAAGAAAACGGATAATCAATAAACAAGTAACGCGAAGAAGTTCGTGCATGTGAGACTTATATCCAGACAGAAACTCATTCCGAGATCACCATGGCGCTGCGATTACGAAATTAGGGTCCGAACCAAATTGCCTTAAGGAGCAAAGGAGGTATTCGGTAAGAGCCTCAACAGTCACGCAACCATATTAAAAGTTAAAAAAAAATAGAAAAAGTTTTAATTGGAAATTCTTGGAAAGTGTTTTTAATACTTCAGAACCAACGGTGAATTCAGAGCTTTAAGAGTTGTAGCAAGAATCGTGGATAGATTACTCTGCTCAGAACGATATGAATGAAGTGATATTGCCAGTTCTTAGGTCACCAATTTCGATTTTATTGTGGAACCTCGGATTTCATACGTAAAGACGAAGCAATAATTCCCTTTGGGTATAATGTCAATCCAATTAATCCGTTTCAAACACACGCAAATATTTTTGAACATACATTTTATAGAGAATAAATATAGATTTACATGCAGAAAACATTGAGAAATAAGTATAAATGCCTAATAAAATTGACATGAGAACATTTAACATAACTTTTACCTTTCTTGAAGACTCTTGTTGGCTTATGGAAGACGGCGAGGAGGTGGGTTCGTGTTTGTAAGAGAAATCCCCATCTGTAAGGACTTCAGGTATCTCTCTCTCTCTCTCTCTCTCTCTCTCTCTCTCTCTCTCTCTCTCTCTCTCTCCGAAACTTCAGAAAACTCTCTCTTTCTCTCTCGTTAGTTAGAGCATTCGGAAAACTTTGAACTTTGCTACTAATCTTGAATGTGCTGGCAGGTTCTATAACAGGCGAGAAAACCGGTTTAGGGTAGAATATGATGTAGTATAATGTAGCTCCTTATATTAGCATTTTTCTTTTCATTTTCACTACTTAGGTCATCAAAGTATTCAAACGATTGCTTTCAAGCGCCAATAACGTGACCTTCATATTAAAGAAATACAAGTTTCGTTACCAATGAATTTGAGAGCGCGATTGTCCAAATATTCATAAAACAAGCTCTCAAGGAAATATCATCCAATTATCTATAACATTACATTTTTAGAGAGAGATTAGCCAAATGTCTTTGCTTTAAATCGTTCTGCTTTAATTATGTCTTAAGAAGATTCCGTCTCGAGTGAGATGTGAATTTTAAAGAAATGATATTTAAAGTTAAAATGGATGATATTCGCCAAAGAAAGGACCAGTTAAAAAATTAATAGAGTAATATCTTCTGACAAGCAGCTAGGTTACTGCCGTCAGTGCACCTCATTCGGTGCAATGTAGGCATCACTTAAGGTTCTTTGCTGCGTCCCTTCTTCCCCCAGCTGCAGCTACTTTCATTCATTTTACTGGACCTCCGTTCATATACTTTATTCCATCTTATTTCATAGTGCAACTGCGAGGATTTCCTCCAGTTACACCTTTGTAACCTTTTACTGTCAATTTCCGTTTCAGTGCTGAATGACCTTAGTTGCCCCAGTGCTTGGCATTATGCTAAAAATCCATATAAAATGAAATCTAACAAGCAGCCATTGAGACTCTTGTACGATGCGATATTTAGAATGGTTCTCATCTCCATGAACAAAATATCAATATTCAAGGGCGTTTGTATTTCCTCTTCCAAAATATTACTGGGGAATTGTTTTGAAGCAGTTTTTAAATAGAAATGAAAAATCCAGCTAGTTATTTTTTTTTACATTGCCGATAAATACACGAAATAAGTAGATGGAACACTTGGGTAGTGATATAAATATAGAATGAAAATATATGTTTATAAGTTAAGACTGTAATCGAAATGCTAATACTTCTATTATTTGATTAGATTTGAATTTGCCTGGAGGAATAAAAATATTTATTACAAAGGAAAATATGGCGTTGTTGTTAAAAAAATTGCCATTTGGACCTTTTGAGATTTTAATTAGTTCTGTCAAAGTTTGACTTCGCCCTTAAACCCTCCCCCCCCCAACCCCCCTACCCCGTATGAAGAGTAACACAATCTACGGGGAAAAAAATAAAAAGCCATCAAAGAGGAGCCGACGCTTAAATTTCCTCTCTCTTGCTTCCTGGTATCTAATTTACCTTCAGACAAAGGAAGAGCAACAGCAGAGCAGCCAGTTCGGGTAAAAGAGTCGGGGGTTGGGTGTGACGGCTCATTAATGAAGAGCTGGCGGTATTTCACTGAAGCGCAATCAAAGGCCAGAATTACCTCAACATTGAGGGAGGCGGCGGCAGTCTCTCTCTCTCTCTCTCTCTCTCTCTCTCTCTCTCTCTCTCTCTCTCTCTCTCCTGACACAAAAGACGTCGGAAATGAGCTGAGGCCACCTCAGTCTGGGACGCAATCGACGTGCATTGTACCTACGAGTCTTCTTCATTTCCGCCCTCCCTCCGCGGGCCAACTTGCATTTGATACATTCGTCGCGCCCGTGCAGACTATTCGAGCTGCCGAAGTTTTGTCGGAATGAAAAAGTAATGGCCTCTCACAGAAATCACTGGCCAATGCAAGGAACAAAATTAAACACTTTCATCTTTCATTGACGAGAGAGAGAGAGAGAGAGAGAATTTCTAGTATGGAAACATGATTTGTTAGGAATATCCAGAAAAATACCGGAGACGTATTCTTAGCATTTATCCAAACACACGCACACACACACACACACACACACACACACACACACACACACACACATATATATATATATATATTATATATAATATATATATATATATATATATATATATATATATATATATATATATAACTACATAACTGTCTGTGGTGTTCAAACTATTTCCGATTGGCAAAGAGTGAGCGGTTAAAGGTTACCAATGTGCTTTAATTTTTCTGAATCACAGGCATGGGTATTTCAACTCTTCCTAAAGCACTGATAAATAGAGTTGTCCTTGTCATGCATTTAATTTGCATAAATTCATTTCCCACTACATAGTGCAGCCTGTACTTCATTACGGACAGTGACCAGTTTAAACGGCTACACCAGTTACTGAGAACAAACCGCAATTTCATAAAAGAAAAAAAAAAACATATAACCCTCAATTCACTTGTTAAGGTATTCCACTGACATAAACGCGCACTCCTTTGCAATGAAAGGCTGTAATTTGTCTAAATTACACTGCACTTGAGCCAAGAAACCCTCTTAAGCTGTAATCCGGGGATTCTTATTTTCAGGCCAAGCAGTTATGGTTATCATCACATTTTCGATTCTTTTATTGACATTACGTACAAGGGTTAGGACTACTAGATCTACTCGAGTTAGAGAATACCAATTCCTAGATGTACCATCCGGTTTTCTTTGCAGTCTAATGGTGTTCTTAGACCGTGGATGAAACGGGGCCGAGGGACGAACTCTATTTATAAAATTACTAACCTCTTATGAAAGTAAATTTCAAAATCGTTCGAAACACATTAAAAGGAAAATGTTTTTGCTTTTACAAACAATAATTGAATAACGGCCATAGAAAGAAATGCCACCATCCATCATCCAGGTTTCCAAAATATGAGGACAATTTTTTTTTTTAAAGGTCGAGCGACCCAAGTCGGCGTCAAACAAGCAGTAAACGAATCAAAAACCGTCTAACAATGAAGAGGAGTGCAGTCACTCATATAAGTTCTCGGATGTCCGGGTGTTTGAGAGATTTACATTTCAATCCCTTTCTGGATGTCAGGTGTCTGGGAATGCGAAACTGGCCAAATGTTCAACTACCTAACTTTGCTGTAGAAAAAGGTTCGGAGTGTACCTGTCTTACGTCGCTATACAGACCCGTTGTTCAGAAAGGGGTTGGATGACATTCAGCTTTATGCCCGGAGACAACCATGAACTTATATGAGTGACTACATCATACCCGATAACAGAATCAAATGCTTCAAAGCAAGAAGTTCCCTGTGCGCCACGTCCATCGCTCGACAAGAATTCGAACTAACCACAAAACGGCGGGCACCCCCCCCCCCTACCCCCCAAAAAAAATCATTGTAAGATTACCCAACAGGTTTGCAGGAGGAGGGTGGGTGTGTCATGTCTCCCCCTACCCCTCCCCGACCGCCCACTACCCCGCTCCCACTAGGGGAGGACAAACAAGAAAGATCCACTCGGATTTTATTATATGATATAATATAGATATATATATATATATATATATATATATATATATATATATATATATATATAGATATATAGATATATACGTATATATACATTAATACAAAGACAATATATATGTATATATGTGTGTGTATGTGTGCGCGCGCGTGTGTACGTAGCGCTAGAATGATATGTATTAAACCAAAGTGGACGGAGTGGTTGAGTGGTAAAGCGCTCGATTCGCATTCACTTGTTTACTTTCTTTCCGGCCCACTCCGTCAAAAACACTCTTCCCCGCAGCACCTTTAAAAAAGCTAGTAAAAACTCTCAGTTTAGTTCACTCTGTAAGTATCACTAATCCTGTTTTCCCAGGTCTAGTCTAATGGTCACTAAAGATATGAAAGCACTCTCTTTAGACATTTACAGTCTAGGCGTAGACTTTTCGAATTTTCCTATTCCACAGAATTACAGAAACGTAACCCCCTAATAGCAATCATTAATGTGATTCCTAATGGTATGCTTCTCCAAGAAATTCTTTATAAATTATTATCCCTCGGGTAACTTTCCACCACTTTCGCCAGATAATTGATTTGATCACTCAGACACTAATTACTATTCAGTGTAGCACGCATATTTTTTAACTGAATTCGACACATTACTCGTACTGTCTTGGAAGCTGAGGAAGGTTACAGCCCCTAACCGTTTGAGGTCACCCTTTTCATCCTACAAGTATCGTTTATCTCTATTTCATTTTAAGTTTTTCATCTTTCATTCCTAATATCTCTCGCGTAATCAGTAAATCTCTTCCTAGCACCTCAGTGGCGTGATCGGTATGGTCTTGGCCTGCCACCGCAGTGGCCGCGAATTCGATTCTCGGGCATTCCATTGAGGGGTGAGAGATATGTATTTCTGGCGATAGAAGTTCACTCTCGACGTAGTTCGGACGTCACGTAAAGTCGTTGGTCCCGTTGCTGAATAACCACTGGTTCCGTGCAACGTAAAAACACCCTACAAACAAAACAAACAATCCTTTGCATTCCTGAATATTGGTTAAAATTTATATCTTCGGAGGCTCCATTTTCTTTTAAAGGCATCAAATGAATTTGAGGATGCCCATTGCCTCAACAATAATTGATCTATTGACGACTTGTATCATAATCAGGGTGATTGGTGTGTTGGTTTCTATTAGCAAATGAACCTAAGTGATTCGTAAGTACGTCTGATGATATACTGAACACGCCAAAGTCATTAACTATAAAATTTCAATATTCTTAACTGCTGTGCAGTCCCAGAGAACATTTGACCATGTACTGGTTCATTGTCGTGCCGATTTCAATTAGAGTAACGACGGTCTGTGATAAGTTTTATTTTATTTATTATAAGAAAGTGTATATGGAATGAAGTTCTTTCTTAAATAAACTGGTCCCGTCAATTTGTGATATAAACATTCGAGTTAAAGGGAATATTAATAATTTTTTTACCTTTTTCCTTTCCGTTTTGCAGAACGATAGTTTTCATATAATGGAGATATGCAAGAACATAGTAATATTACTCTTATTTTCAAGAAATGTATCAGAATATAGTAAAATTGGTTATTTCCTTTACTAAGAGTGTCTGAAATTAATCTGGTAATAAGTTTTGTGTTGTACTGAGAACGATTCAAGTAAAAGGTGCAAAGAACCGACGCTGTGGTTTAGATAAGTTCCTCAGGACTGACGTGCAATTAGACTCGCCCTGGGGTTTGCATTATGCATTGGGAATGTCTCCGCGCGTAACTTAATTGGGGAATCAAGGAAGATTCCTCTCGTAGCCATTACTCGCCTTACTGGGATTGAGGCAGACCTGGGATTAATTAAACATGTCATTATGTCCTTTCGCATGAGAGCGAAATTAACGATATTCTGCACAAAATAGCTCCTGTACTTTTGTTGCATTCATGAAGTGTTTTTGGGGTGGGGGATGGTTACAAAATGCCTTGTTAAAATAAGGTGAAATATCAAAAGAAGATTATTTGGTTTCCTTGTGCTCTGTAGCATTATTGTTCTTATAATAGTTCTTGTGATTTAAGCAAAAGGGTAAAAAAAAAATTGCCAAGTTATGTCATTTGTGTGAGATTCTGTAAAGGTTTTTCCAACGGAAAAGTAATTTTCCTTTGCTAAAATATTTCATTTCTGTCTTTTGTTTAACTGGTAAAGCATTGTTATACTATTGCTAAAACAGTCGTCTTCACAGTTCTTTGATAATGCAAATAAGGCCACTAATGACATGACGCTTTGCCCCAAAGATGTTAATTGCAATATGTAAATAATATTCTTTCTTTTTCTTCAGTTCAGTATCCCGAAGTACGAATAGTTCCATTCAGTATTTATTGCATTCGTTATTCATTTGGCTCTTTTTATTAAGTCTTTTTCGACTTTCCATACTCCTATTTAAATCTTTCCTTATTCATGGAAGCCAATCTAGTTTTCATTTCATGAAAATGATTAAGCACTTTTCCCTACAAGCGAGTTAGCTCATAGCTAACAGTTTTCGATTCCTCTATGCTACAAACGCCTTTATTTGTTCGTAAAGGAAATCCAAGTATATCCGAAATGTATTGCATAGCGATCAGTATGAAGGAAATTTTATGCTTAATTAAGGCCAATGGTTAGTTCATCGAATCGGATCGAGATTTAACGACCCCAAGCGCTGCGTTGCATGCAAGCAGGAATGCCTGAGCTCAGATCGGAGGAGCAATACACAGAAAGAAAGTCGCTTTCGACTTAACCTCCTGTCTCATTTTAAAGTAAATCGAGTCGGTGCTCTGCTCTGGGCAGCCGCTTTTGCTGCGTTAATGATCTCGCCACCGCTTTGGCTACAGTCGAAACGAAAGCGGTGGAGGCAAAGCGAAAGTATTGAACGTGCTCCAAGATCTGATATTAACGTCTTTTGTGATAACTGTGAGAGAGAGAGAGAGAGAGAGGAGAGAGAGAGAGAGAGAGAGAGAGAGAGAGACCTTCCAATTTAGTCAGTCAAAAAGACCAATGCCGAATGTCGTTGAATGCTAAACTTGAAAGGCCACACACCATTTCAAGCGTTTTTCTCCCAATGAAAACGTTGCATGTAGACTAGAAATAAAAAAAAATGGTAAGCAGGAACTGATGGGGATTTCGACATGGTTGAAGTATGTTGTCCTCTAAAAGGAGGAAATTTTTGTGGACATAGGTCAGTTGGAAGCCAAAAATTAATAAATGGAAAGGTTTACTGACAAACTCATTATAAAGCTAGATTGAATACAAAATGTAGAAGTTGGAGGATTATCGTAAAACACACACACACACACACACACACATCTAATACTCGTGTGAGCCTCAGTGTATCATGGATCACCCTGAGAGGGAGAAGTGATATCAGGTAACTGTTTGCAAGTTATTGTTTATTCCTTAATATTTTTTTTTTTTTTTTTTTTTTTGTAAATGCAAAGTTATTAGCTCGAAGTCATAATGTAGTTAGGGAAGCAGGAAGTTGTGCCTTCAGTAAAGCTCGTGTACGGCTTTGCATGTGACACGCAGGTGTCAGACAGGTTGTTATGCAGAATATGAGAAGCAGGCATTTAAGGGAGAGGGAAAAAACTGTTAAACGTTGCCAGCTTGCGAGAAGTTAAAAAAAGATTTTGTTGGATGAAAGATGTTTTTATGTACGTGCATCTGTAAGGCTGTGTTGTACAAGCAGAATAGCCTTTCATAACAAACAAGCTATAATCCTAGTAATACTTGAAGTTTGGTTTTAGTTTGTCTGCCAGTGCGAAAGTGATTGTCAATTTATTGATTGCCGTAAAAAAGAATTGTCTTCGAATGGTTATAAAAAGTTCATATAAATTTATATGAAATAATTTACAGAGTACTATATTTCATAGTGTCAGATAGTATTGATTATTATATCAAGGATTCAAGTAATCACGACTTTTTCTTCGTGATCGGACCAGTAGTGGAATTGCACTGACTAAAAATTTCGTTAACAAAATGCTTGCGAATAGAACTAGAGGAGTGAATTTGCATTTCCAAGCTTAATAATCCCAGGCTCCTTGCAAGAAGCGCTTGCATTACAGCAAGGGAAGGAATACGCGAAATCATAACCTACATTTTTGCTTAAAACTGCAATTTCCATAAGCTAAAATTATTATCATTATTATTATTCAAAAGATGAAACCTATTCATATGAAACAAGACCACAGTTACCATCGACTTGGAATTCAAGCTTCCAAAGAATATGCTGCTCATCCCCGTAGGTGATTAGTGCCGTCGATGCACCTCATGCGGTGCACTGTAGGCATTACTTAAGGTTCTTTGCAGCGTCCCTTCAGCCCCTAGCTGCAACTACTTTTATTCCTTTTACTGTACCTCCTCTCATATCATCTTTCTTCCATCTTACTTTCCACCCACTCCTAACAATTGATTCATAGTGCAACTGCGAGTTTTTCCTCCTGTTACACTTTTCAAACCTTTTCACTGTCAATTTTCTTTTCAGCGCTGAATGGCCTTAGTTGCCCCAGTACTTGGCATTATGTCTAAAACCCATAAATCAATCAATCAATCAATATGGTGCTCATTAGGAAGAAGTAAGAGGAGGTTAAGGAAAATACAGAAAGAAGAGATCTCACTTATTAAAGAAAAAATAATTTAATAAATCAATAAATAGATAAAACCCTATTATAAATAAGGAGAATAGTGTTAGAGTAGTAATGCGGCTTCTTTCATAGAAATAACTCTTATAAGTTCATGGATGCCGTTCCACAACCTTGACCTCGAATAACGTGTCAATTTATTTTAATACAGATTACCTTTCCATTGTCTTAGTTTCCAGGGAATAGTAGCAATCAGTCTGCCTTTTGTAATTACGTTATTACGATTATGTACTGTCCAGTAAATTGCATGAATCTTACAGCTATGTCCATTTTATTTATTTCATTCATTATTGTGCTTTTGGCCGCGAACTTTACTTGTGTATTACTTTATTTGAATTTACCGTTATGGAATAGAAGGAAGTGTTCTCATTTCAAGCATTGTAATATTTCACATTTTGTTTTAGCGTGTAATGCGCAAGTAAGCGTAGCAATAGGGACCTTATAACGAAATAGCCTGGATACGCTGTCTTAGGTATAAAGTCATCAAAATATGGCAAGCTTTATATTTTCTTAGTGTAAAACGACATGATGAGAATTAAAGAGGAAACTGTCTGGAAGTGTCGTGATCAAGAGCATCCGAAACGCTTACAAGGGAAAAGTTTACGATTTATGAAGTTGCGAGTCGTACCGTAAATCAGGCGCGAGGAGAATTCTCCAGTTCACAAAATAAGGTATTTATATATTCTTTTGGGGGTAAAACTCTATTATTCGAAGGAACTCAGGGGTACGTTTATGAGAAATCAGTTGCTTTTAAATGCTGCCATTTGACAAAAAATATTTTTTTTTATCAAGAATTTCATCCGTACTCTATCATATTTTGAACATGTTTTTCTTAGTATAGTCTATTAATTTTATCAGCATGTGTAATTGTAATAGCCACAATGACCTCTTAACTTCTCAAATTCGGCTTTTTTTTTTTTTTTTTTTTTTTTTTTTTGATACGCTTGTCACTACAAAGCCTTAAGATCCAAGTGCAGGAAATGTTTGGAAATTATGATGTCCGGTAGCGAGAAACACACCTGTGATACCTGAATCACGATGAGGTGACGTTGCCGACCTGTGTATGCAGGGTTATGTTACTATTGATATTCCTGAAGTTCCGATCAGACCCAGGACCTGTGTCTCCAGATACTTGGGTCTTCGTATGGTCCCTAGCCCCGTTGACCCAGTTGAGAGTTTCTGGACATTAAGCTGTCAAAACATTAACCAATAAAGGATTTAAATTTAACTGCGAATTTTCGATTCTAAGAGATTTGCTTCTTGATGACGTTTAGGAAAACAATTGTTGGTTTTAACGTTATCTATTAAAAAAAAACAAATTTCTAAAAAATGATAAAGATGAAAATAAGGCATGCAGGTAAGGAGTCCTAATATGATATTAAGGGAAATAACAAAGATATGCAATTGGTAGCAGATGGAATAGATATAAAATTCTGATAGTTTTTAATCTTGAAGATGGTAACACTAGAACATGAGAGTAGCAATAATAAAACACGATTAAATCATATTAAAGAGGTTTGTAGTCAGCAAGAAAAGTGAAATAATATCAAGAGCTCAGATATTTATTGCTGTCCAATTTAATAATAATGAAAGAAATAATCAGTATCAACGCCAGTTCTTAAAGAAAGTTAGTACACATATCAGTATGCTCTCAATGGGTCTGCTTGGCCTCACAAGCAGTGATTTGAAGAACGAACACATACACATAAAGAAATTATATATATATATATATATATATATATATATATATAAATATATATATATATATTTATATATATATATATGTGTGTGATGTATTTGTTTATGTATGTATTGTGTGTCTGTGCAGGCGTGTTTGAGAGATATTATAAAACTACACAATTTTGGCTGGTGTGCTTTTATTCAGTTCCTGGTTCTTCTGTATTATCCAAAATATGAGCCAAGGAAATATTAAAATGTGCCCGATAAGCTCTGCTCAAAATCCAAGGAGATTAGGACCATGAAAAGGAACTAGACTCTTATCTTAGATTAGTCGCGAAGTGGAATTTTCTCCGTGAAAAATCTTAATACTAAAATAGGTATGCTAGTAACGTGACGTGTACTCGTAATCTAGAGAGAGAGTTATCGCTCGCGAAATTGCAATGAAGGTGAGATTGCAGGTCGCTCATATTCATCATTTTGGCATTTGATCAATTTTACATCACTTACTAACACATAATGTAGCATGAAGAGTGCTTTAAAAGGTGCAACTTGATTATTTCGTGGAAGTATCACTCTAAAACATAAACACAGGCGTGAATATATATATATATATATATATATATATATATATATATATATATATATATATATACATATATATATATATATATATATATATATATATATATATATATATATATATATGTGTGTGTGTGTGTGTGTGTGTGTGTGTGTGTGTGTGTACATATATACACACACACACATATATATATATCATATATATATATATATATATATATATATATTTATTTATATTTATGTGGGTTCATAAATCTGTAGGAAAGATATCATTTCATAAGTACTCAAAATTCATTATTTCAATTTGCATTAAAAACAGTTTTCAGTTTCTGTTGACGAACATAGTCACCGTCAGTGATACATTTCCAAAATAATTCCTGTGTCATGGGATGAACGCCATTTTCTGAATTTTTATGCTCATTATCCATGCATATAGTTACTTACATTGAGGACCCTATGCCAAAATTACTCTAAAACTATTTCATTGTTGTTTCTTGTGGTGTCTGATCGAATGTGTCCAAGTTCAATTGTTCTTGACTTGAAAGTAAGAATATTTCACTGGTAAAAAAAAAAAAGTAGTTTCAAACGAAGTTCGAAATTCGCTGCCCATCCTTTTCAGCCAGGCATGTTTTCCAGTGACTGGTGATACACAACAGAATCTTTCTCCTCTGAATTTTGGAGTGAAGAGTTCCCTTTGAGAAATGTTTCGCATTCAGCTCGGGGCATATTTTCTCTTTCTTTCTTTTTGATACTGGAAACGACATCTTAATCAAAGTAAGTTTTTCTCGGAATATCTTTGCAAAATTTTAGCTACGTAGAATTTGTAATACAGAATGGATAAAACTGAAGCATTTCTTTTGCATCAAAGTATTCAGATTCGTTTTTAGTAAGCGAAATCGCAGTTCGTTAATGGAAGAACTGATTACATTTACTAATGTATAACATCAAATGGCCTCATTCCCCAGAAACAAATATATACTATGCTGTAACCATCAATACAATTAAAAACTGTCCGCTTACAACACATAAATCTATCAGTCATTCTAAGTGTACTCTGTTTTCATTTAATTCACATCCACCAGAGAGCAAGTGCCTTTTTGCAAGTTTCTACTTGATACCTTTTGAAGTTTATCAGTAAATCTATTCTTGAAGTGAGGTTTGGTAATTATGAAGTTTAATGAATTTGTGGGTATTATACCCTTTTCATTGTGTTCATATCCATGTTCCTTGGCATACACAAATTTTCTAAATGAAATTTCGATTTTCATATTCTTTGTGAAAAATCGAAAGGTATCTGATGACTCCAGAAACCCGATTTTCAAGAGGTTTTAAGAATAAGCACCTATAATCCCTGAATGCTCTGGTACTTAAGCAATTAGTTGAATTAATAATCTTCTATATTACCGAAAGTAAGTTGTTTTTGAGACTAGAATCAACCCTTCAAGCTTCCTTACCAACCCTTTCAATTATCTCTTATAACTGAACGGGTCTAGGACAAACGGTGGACGCCTACGGGAATCTCGTGGACGTTTTAATTAAAAGAATAAACTTCCGTCTTCCTTAAAGGAACTTCCAAGTCTAATCAGCTGAAGGGAAAATCCTTCTCTTTGCCTTCCACTTACCCTCTCACTCCACTTTATTTCAGGAGTTCCCGTCTCTTTGCCTTCCACTCGTCCTTGGAATCCATTTTCTTGGAATATTCCAGTGCGCTGATGTCATTACAGTTTCTTTTCTTTTCGTCGTTAACCCACATTTCACTTGCTATCAAAGTGATTATATTGATTATTTCTTTTCATTTCTGCAAACTCCAAAGATTTTTAATTTTTCTTTATTGTTATTTCTACTCGCATTGCTGACCTGGCATTTCTGAGCTCTATATATTTTATTATCTTCTTAAATTCAATATGTCCTCAACTCTGATTAACACTTCTTGCTGCAACTTTACCTTTACTAAAATTAACCTCGTTAGTCTTACAGCAATATAGTCTGCGTTTAAGCTTGTTTATTCAGTCCTTTTTTTTAACTACTTTATCAAAACCTCTACGCATTGACCGCAATCCTTACGAGGTTTCGTACTGGGAAGTAAAATTTTCCTATAAAGAAGAATCCGTCGCTAGAGGCACTTGCAAGGCAGAGAGAATGCTCAGGAAATGTCAGGCATTTGTCTATGGGCTTGGGAAGATAACCTCTAACGAGATTACATCAAAGTTTCCATTGCTTTTTTTACAAAATGAGTTTCTCATTATAAAAAATTCAACCACAGAGAGATACCCAAATTCTGTATTCAGCCGTCTATTTATTTTGATGTGTGAGAGATGTGTATTTCTGGTGATAGAAGTTCACTCTCGACGTGGTTCGGAAGTCACGTAAAGCCGTTGGTTCCGTTGCTGAATAACCACTGGTTCCATGCAACGTAAAAACACCAAACAAACAAACGAACCGTCTATTTATTAATTTACAAACTGGCCCACATTAATTCACGCGACTTCAAATTCAGATGTTTTTAATCTAGGAAATCATATTAGGAAAGCAATACCGCAGCTCTTAAGTTCCTTGTTTTTTTTTATTTTTTTTTATTTATTTATTTTTCTTTTAAATCATTTGTGGGTGAATGCGATGATCCAGCAGGACAAGAAAGCACAGAGGAAGGGGTGTAAAGTTACAGTAAAGCAGATGTGAATGAATGCATAAGTTCGTACGCTCATTCCTATAACTCTGCGTTACAATAATATTACTGTCGAAGTCCGAATCAGTATCTTGTGAACTTCATTTTCATGAAAAAACGCAGTAAATAAGATCAGTTGTCAGGTGTATAGATTAAAAGATTTCCTTTCCCTTTAAACCAAAGTCGTGCTAAGCACCTTGTACAAAATGATCATTGACAAGTTTAGTTGGGAAAACTCTCTATCGCGAGAATATATATAATATTCAAAGGGGTCCACAATATTAAAAAATGTTGTTAGTTCATGTATAATTTTTAAAACTCTTTACGAAAAGCTTTCGAACCCATTTTTTATTTTTGTGGACGCCTTAGAATATTGACAAGTTTGCCAGAACGCACCCACTATTTCGTGGCCGGTGTAAATGAAGCAAGAGATCCTTTACTTCCCTTTCGAGGGTCTCAAGAATGTAAGTGCCATGGAAAATGAGTATATATAGTATACTGTGCGTATGTATATTGTGGGGCAGTTTCTTTACCTAGTGAGAAATCTCTTTTAGCATCTAGATTCACTGGCGGCATCAAATATTTCGGCCAAGGAAACAAAAATAACACATTCGGCATTTCTCTGTTCTCTTCGCCTAGCCTGTCTCGCCTTCTTTTACGATTAATCAGAGGTATAATTCTTCTTCACAATATTGTTAACGACAGCGATGGAAAAAGTGGAGATCATCTTCAAGGATTAGAATCCCTTCTTTCGTAAACAAAATGCTCTCTCTCTCTCTCTCTCTCTCTCTCTCTCTCTCTCTCTCTCTCTCTCTCTCTCTCTCTATCTATACATACCTACCTATACACAGCATTCAAGCGCTTATGGTGTGTCTAAATAATGAAATAATAGCATTGCTGAATAGAAGTAGTGCCGTAACTAAACAGAATTCAGTCATAAATATATTGGTAGTTTATCCTGACTAATGTAATAAATATTATAATTAGATGGGAAACATTTTCGTAAATCATTTAATTTTAATGAGATTCAGTAATCAAAGGTCAAAACAATCTGAATTTTCCGCGGTCATAATTATTAATGTGATGCCACTGCTACCTATTCTGTTATTAGGTTCCTTTAGTAAAAGCTAGACATTATTATTCTAGTTTTCCAGGTCGATTATATCTGTCTTTCTTAACTATTACGAATACTTGAACACATTCTTATTCCTTATCATTATAAAAAAATGAATTCTATCTTTGTAAACACATAATCCTCCAGTGAAAAGTTAAAATCCTCTGCTCTTATTCATGTCAATGCATAATCAAAAACCATCGAGGCATTTTGCTTATCTACAATTGTGCTTTGGAGCTGACGGTAAATTTAAGCTTGTAACATCTGGGTGGTGATGACTAACAATTTGCACTAGTCACGATTAACCACAGTGACATCTGCTGTTGATAATCGTGAGGTCACAATTAACCCCAATAACATCTGCTGCTGATAATCTAGAGGTCACAATTAACCTGTAAGTCTTCTCGTTTGACGCCCTCAGTATTGATATGTATTTTTTTTATATAATTTCTTAGAAAATATGATATTTGTAATAAAAGTTAACATTGCTGTAAGTATAAACCATTCCCACATGAATACAAATTAGTAAGATTGTACAAGGACCGAAATCACACCTATATCGTTTTTAGTTCAAGCGTATTTGACAGACAGTCCAAAATTACATGAAAACAACAAGCGCGCGAACTGTGATTTATCTTGCTGTCATACGATGCAGTGTTTACTTGTAAATTTTAAGTCAATAAGAGATAACATTGAAAGACTAACAGACCTTTTCTCGACTTGCACTAGTAAGTAATTTAAAAACAAATGGGACTTTTAATTAACATAATCATCACCAGAATTTGGTTGACTAAATGTAATTCTATATAATGCAAATTGGCGTTCTATTTTGCTGACATGTTATAAAAATAAGTGGACAGATACTTGTATTTTGAATCGCTGTTTTCAAAGACAATGTTATCTGGACCTTACACAGAAGTAGGATAATTTTTCATTGTCAAATAATGTAAAAGTAGCCTTTAGGTAAATGACCTCTCCTTTTTGTTATTCGAGAAATATTAGAAATTTAAAAAATACTTTTATACATCCTTGTCTCTACGGTCTGTTTTTCTGCTCAAAATGAGACAAAATCGTTACTTTGCTTACATATAATTTCTGAGATAATTTCATCTTGAGTTTCATTTGGTAAGATTTGGGCACTTTTAAAAGAATAAATACAATCCATTCAAGAATTGTAGATAAACACGAATTTGTTGTACTAAGTCAAATGTGTAAGATGAGCTTATATATCTTGACTTTCCAACTCATCTTATGTAACCGTAATTCATTTCGTATTCTCATAATAAGCTTTATATTTGAATCTCTTTATAACTAAACTAATCATCGTTCACGAACGCTACTGTCTGCCGCTCGTTTGACAAATGTAGTGGAAGGTCCTTATTGAAAAGAGGACTTCCAGTTGTGATCATCATTGACTTTTAAACGAAAATCTTTCGCTGGAATGACAACGCAGATTCTTCCATTTCGCATGGAAATTTAGAGGTGAGAAGTGGGCAGTTTCCGCCGTGTTGGACGGTTTCCAGCTTAACTAAATTGTTCAATTTCAATCTTCACTCTACACTCCGTCATTTGCGTTGGTGAAGATGTCATGGTACAGAATGTTTCCTGGTATCTTGTATATCTTGTTAGAGTGGTCGATTTTCACTTTTTATGAATTGTCAGCTGTGAGATAAATATTATATACACTAATTGATTTTCTTGGTTAACTAAGTACTCTGCAAGCTTATCCTCCCCCTTCAGGGGCGGTGCCCCTGAAGTGGGGAAGATCCCTTTTGGCTTACGGTGGGCTAAGCCTGCCGTGCGCCTAGATGGGGCTTTCATTGATCTTTAAAGTAATTTGTATTTTTCCTAACATACAAAACTCGGTCTTTTCATATGAGAATAACTTTGTCATATGTCAAGACCTCAGGTTTATATGTTAGGAAAAATATAAATTACATAATAAATTTGTCATTTTTATGTCAAATGTAACTTTAATCACATTTCTTTGAAAATCACATTAGCTAAAGTCTGTAGCTTTTGAAAAGATATTGTATATTTTTGCATAAGATTTAAAAATATTACCTTTAACATACAAAAGAATTTGTCTAACTTTCAATGTAGAACAATAAGTATACCATTCGCCACAGTGAAAAATATTTTCTTATTCAGTGGTTTAAGGGAAAATTTCAGTTTTGTAAAGTCATAATGAAGACTTAATTTTAAGTCTGCAATGGAGATGTATGCTATTTGAAGTCGTTGGGTAATAGCTTTCATATTTAAATCTCGAAACCGATAAAACTTTTATTCATTAAATTTTTGAGTAGGAGGTTTGGCCTTTTATTGCAAAAAGCATGTAACTTTAAGTGTAACTCAAGTCTTTGAAATTAAGTTACGTAAATTTTAGGGACTTCCAACTATTATCGGCGCTTTCTTGGCAGGTGGTGCTGATCTGAATGGAATTGATAACATGGTCTGAAGAATCAACCAAAGGAGGAAGGACTGACAGCTGTAGGAGCTTGCTTGTCTACGTTTAAACTGAAGTACTCACTTGTATTGGCTGTTACTTATATTGGCTATTTTACTTTGATTGGAAAGTTACCACTGGATCATCGTAATCTGCTTGCTTTGAATCGATGAAAAAGAACTGCAGTCAGGTTGAAGGGTAATACCAAAAGATTGAAAACTGGGAGACACGATTTCTTGTAAGTGTGAAGTTGTAGCTGTAATCAGCATAAATGAATGTATGGAAGTTCTTAGTCTATACCTCAGCCACATTAACGCACCCACCTAAATCCAGGAAATTTTCTACTAAAGTGATTAGATTTCATCGCAGGAAAAATTTCCGATCCAAGGTAATGATTTATTTACTCCAATGAAATTAGATTTACTTCCAAGAACAAAATTCCTGGAATTCCAGTAAATTATTATAACTCAGGTTGAATTAGAATTCACCTCAGAAAAATTCCCTGAATCCCAAGTAAATATTCTACTCATATTGATTAGAAAAATTTCCAATCCAAGAAAATCTTGAATTCCAAGGAAAAATTATCCTACTCTAGTGATTAGATTTCACCTCAAAGAAAATTCCTGAGCCAGTTTAATTAAATTCTACTCAATTGAAAAATTAGATTTCACTCAGGAAAAATTCCTGAATTCCAACGTAATTATTCCTACCTCAAGTGTTAGATTTCAACCTCAGGAAAAATTCCCTGAATCCAATAATTATTGCTTACTCAAGGATTAGATTTCCATCGCAGGGAAAAAATTCTGAATCCCAAGTAATTATTCTTCTCAAAGTGATAAGATTTCACCGCAGGAAAAAATTGTTCCTGAATCCAAAGTTAATTATTCTAACTCAAGGTGTATTGGATTTGCTCCGCAGGAAAAAATTACCTGAATCCAAGTAATTATTCTTACTCAAAAGTGATTAGAATTTCAACCGCAGGAAAAAATTCCATGAATCCAATAGTAATTATTCTACATCAAGTGATTAGATTTTCACCTCAGGAAAAAATTTACTGAATCCAAGAATTAATTTATTCTAACTTCAGGTGATTAGATTTCAACCTCAGGAAAAAATTCCTGAATCCAAGTAATTAAGTGGGTTAGATTTCACCTCAGGAAAAAAACAAAAATTGCCTAATCCAAGTAAATTATCTTTACTCAAGTGATTAGAATTTCTCCTCTCAGGAAAAAATTCCTGAATCCAAGTCAATTATTCTACTCAAGTGATTAGATTTCACCTCAGAAAAAAATTTCCTGAATCAAAGGAATTAATTTCTACTAAAGGTGATTAGATTTCACCGCAGGAAAAATTCCTGAATATCCAAAGTAATTATTCTACTCAAGTTGATTGGATTTCTCCAGACCAGGAAAAAAATTCCTGAATCCAAAGGTAATTATTCTACTTCAACGTGGATTAGATTTCACCGCAGGAAAAATTCCTGGAATCCAAGTTAATATTCTTTACCTCAAGTGATTAGATTTGACCATCAGGGAAAAATTACTGAATCCAAAGAATAATTTTTTCTACTCAGGTGATTAGATTTCACCTCAGGAAAAAATTCCTGAATGCAAGGTAAATTAAGTTGGTTAGATTTCACCTCAGGAAAAAATTCCTGAATCCCAAGTAATTAATTCTACTTCAAGGTGATTAGATTTCTACCTCAGGAAAAATTCCTTGAAATCCAAAGTAATTGATTTCTACTCAAGTGAATTTTAGATTTTGTTTCACCATCAGGCAAAAATTCCTGAATCAAAGTAATTTATTTCTAAACTAAAGTGGATTAGAATTTCACCGCAGGAAAAAACATTCCTGTAAAGTGCCAAGTAATTATTCTACTCAAGTGATTAAGATTTCTCCTCAGGAAAAAATTCCTGAATTCAAAATAATTTATTCTACTACAAGTAGGGATTAGATTTTCACCGCAGGAAAAATTGTCCTGAATCCATGTAATTATTACTTAAGTGATTAGATTTCACCTCAGGAAAAAATTCCTGAATCCAAGTAAATTATTCTACTCAAGTGAACTTAAGATTTCACCGACAGGAAAAAATTGCCTGAAAATTCCAAGTAATTATTCTTAACTTAAAAGTTATTTGATTTCACCGCAGGAAAAATTCCTTGAATACCAGGTAATTATTCGACTCAAGTGAATAAGATTTCACTGGCAGGACAAATTCCCTGGAATCCAAGTAATTATTCTATTCCAAGGGATTGATTGGTTCTCCTCAGGATAAATTCCTGAAATCCAAGTAATTATTCTACTCAAGTGATTAGATTTCACCTCAGGAAACCCACATTCCTGAATCCAAGTAATTATTCTTACCCTCAAGTGATTAGATTTCACCGCGCAGGAAAAAATTCCTGAATTCCCAAAGTAATATTCTACTGAAGTGAGTTAGATTTCACCTAAGGGAAAAAAGAATTTCCTGCAATCCAAGTAATTATTCTACTCAAGTGATTAGATTTCACTGCATGGAAAATTCCAAATTCCTGTAATCAAGTAATTTATTTCTACTCAAGTGATTAGAGTTTTGTAACCTCAGGAAAAATTCCTGAATCCAAGAGTAAATATTCTACTCAAGATGATTAGATTTTCAACCTCAGGAAAAATTTCCTTGAATCCAAGTAATTATTTCCACTCAATTGATTAAGATTTCACCCGCAGGAAAAATTCCTGTATCCAAGTAATTCTTCTACTCAAGTGATTAGATTTTCCCACCTCAGGAAAAATTCCTGAATCCAAGTAAAGTTATTCTGACTCAAGTGATTAGATTTTCACCGCAGGAAAAATTCCCGAATCCAAAGTCAATTATTCTACTTAAGTTATTTGATTTTCAGCGCAGGAAAAATTCCTGAATCCAAGTAATTATTCTACTCAAAAGTGATGAAGTTTCACCTCAGGAAAAATTCTCTGATTCCAAGTTAATTTATTTCTGCCTAAGTGATTAGTAGATTTCCACCGCAGGAAAAAATTTCCTGAATCCAAGTAATTATTTCTACTCTAAGTGATTTCTTAGATTTCACTGCCAGGAAAAAATTCCCATGAATCCAAGTAATTATTCTAACTCAATGTGATTGGATTTCTCCTCAGGAAAAAATTAATTCCTGAATCCAAGTAATTCTTCTAACTCAAAGTGATTAGATTTCTCCACAGGAAAAATTCCTGATTCCAAAGTATTTTATTCTACTCAAGTGACTTAGATTTCTCCTAAGGAAAAGTATTCCTGAACTCCAAGTAATTATTCTACTCAATGTGATTTAGATTTTCACCGCAAGAAAAAATTTCTGTGAAATCCAAGTAATTATTCTACTCAAGTGATTAGTTCCTTCCTCCCAGGAAAAATTCCTGAATCCAAGTAAATTAATTGCTACTTCAAGTGATAAGATTTCACCACAGGAAAAATTCCTGAATCCAAGTAATTATTTCTTCCTCAAAGTGATTGGGATTTCCCCCACAGGAAAAATTCCTGAAGTCAAGTAATTATTCTACTCAAAGTGATTAGATTTCACCGCCAGGAAAAAATTCCTGGAATCCAAGTTAATTAATTCTACTCAAGTGATTAGCTTTCACCTTCAGGAAAAAATTCCTGAATCCAAGTAATTATTCTACTCAGGTGATTAGATTTCACCTCAGGAAAAATTCCTGAATCCAAGTAATTAAGTGATTAGATTTCACCTCAGGAAAAATTCCTGAATCCAAGTAATTATTCTACTCAAGTGATTAGATTTCTCCTCAGGAAAAATTCCTGAATCCAAGTAATTATTCTACTCAAGTGATTAGATTTCACCTCAGGAAAAATTCCTGAATCCAAGTAATTATTCTACTAAAGTGATTAGATTTGCAACCCGCAGGGAAAAATTACTGAATCCTGGAATTAATTTTCTTAACCTCAAGTGATTAGATTTCTCCTCAGGAAAAATTCCTGAATTCAAGTAATTATTCTACTCAAGTGATTAGATTTCACCGCAGGAAAAATTCCTGAATCCATGTAATTATTCTACTTAAGTGATTAGATTTCACCGCAGGAAAAATTCCTGAATCCAAGTAATTATTCTACTAAAGTGATTAGATTTCACCTCAGGAAAAATTCCTGATTCCAAGTAATTATTCTACTCAAGTGATTGGATATCACCGCAGGAAAAATTCCTGAATCCAGGTAATTATTCTACTCAAGTGATAAGATTTCACTGCAGGACAAATTCCTGAATCCAAGTAATTATTCTATTCAAGTGATTAGGTTTCTCCTCAGGAAAATTCCTGAATCCAAGTAATTATTCTACTCAAAGTGTATTAAGATTCACCTCAGGAACAATTCCTGAATCCAAGTAATTATTCTACTCAAGTGATTAGATTTCTCCGCAGGAAAAATTCCTGAATCCAAGTAATTATTCTACTCAAGTGATTAGATTTCACTGCAGGAAAATTCCTGAATCCAAGTAATTATTCTACTCAAGTGATTAGATTTCTCCTCAGGAAAAATTCCTGAATCCAAGTAATTATTCTACTCAAGTGATTAGATTTCACCTCAGGAAAAATTCCTGAATCCAAGTAATTATTCTACTCAAGTGATTAGATTTCACTGCAGGAAAAATTCCTGAATCCAAGTAATTATTCTACTCAAGTGATTAGATATCACCAAAGGAAAAATTCCTGAATCCAAGTAATTATTCTACTCAAGTGATTAGATTTCTCCTCAGGAAAAATTCCTGAATCTAAGTAATTAAGTGATTAGATTTCACCTCAGGAAAAATTCCTGAATCCAAGTAATTATTCTACTCAAGTGATTAGATTTCACCGCAGGAAAAATTCCTGAATCCAAGTAATTATTCTACTAAAGTGATTAGATTTCTCCGCAGGAAAAATTCCCTGAATCCAGTAATTATTATTCTACTCAGGTGATTAGATTTCACCTCAGGAAAAATTCCTGAATCCAAGTAATTAAGTGATTAGATTTCACCTCAGGAAAAATTCCTGAATCCAAGTAATTAAGTGATTAGATTTCACCTCAGGAAAAATTCCTGAATCCAAGGTAATTATTCTACCAAGTGTTAGAATTTCCCCTCCAGAAAATTCCTGAATCCAAGTAATTATTCTACTCAAGTGATTAGATTTCTCCGCAGGAAAAATTCCTGAATCCAAGTAAGTATTCTACTCAGGTGATTAGATTTCACCTCAGGAAAAATTCCTGAATCCAAGTAATTATTCTACTCAAGTGATTAGATTTCACCGCAGGAAAATTCCTGATCCAAGAATTATTCTACTCAAGTGATTTTAGACTCCCCGCAAATTCCTGAATCCAATTAATTATTTTTACTCAATGATTAGATTTCACCTCAGGAAAAAACTCTGGGAATCAAGGTTAATTAATTCTACTAAGTGATTAGGATTTTCTCCGAAGAAAAATTCCTGGAATTCCAAGTAAATTATTCTACTCAGTGATTAGATTTCACCTTCAGAAAAATTCCTGAATCCAAGTAATTAAGGGATTAGATTTTCACCCAAGGAAAAAATACTGATCAAGGTTAATTAAAGTGATTAGATTTTAACCTTCAGGAAAAATTCCTGAATCCAAGTAATTAATTCTTTACCTCAAGTTGATAAGACTTCTAACGCCAGGAAAAATTCCTGAATCCAAGTAAAGTATTCTACTCTTGATTAGATTTTCACCTCAGGAAAATTCCTGAATCCAAGTAATTATTCCTACTCAAGTGAATTAGATTCACCCGCAGGAAAAATTCCTGAATCAAGTAATTATTCTCCTCAAGTGGAATAGATTTCTCCTCAGGAAAAAAATTCCTGAAATCCAAGTTAATTATTCTAACTCTAGGATTAGATTTCACCGCAGGAAAAATTCCTGAATCCAAGTAATTATTTTACTCAAGTGATTAGATATCACCGTAGGAAAAATTTCTGAATCCAAGTAATTATTTTTCTCAAGTGATTAGATTTCACTGCAGGAAAAATTGCTAAACCATAAAGTAAGAGCGATAAGACTATCCCATATTGGATAAAGTAGTCCTCGTCAAATAGCTCTGACTCCCTGTTTTCAAAGACCTATTTAATTAAAGAAGCATTAAGTGTTGTCACAATGCTGCATTGTTTAGCATAGCCATACGTGAGCACTCAAGGCTGTCGCATTGCTGACATAGGTTATCAAAAATGAAAGTTGAATCTAATTGATGTAAAACCTGTTTCATTCCCGGGTACTAATGACGAATCAGTTTTCTTTTTTGAATACTTAAATACGTAGAGTAAGAAATTGAAATCGCACAAGTTAAGAGTATCTTAGTTTTACCAGACCACTGAGCTGATTAACAGTTCTCCTAGGGCTGGCCCGAAGGATAGATATTTTTACGTAACTAGGAACAATTGGATACCTAGCAACAGACCACCGGATTGGTAGCCGAGCGCGAAACCGACTCGTCCAACGTGGAACGCGGACAAAATTGACATGACTGTAAATGAAAACAGAAATTTGTCAACTCTAAACAATTGTTCATGACCTCCGGAAATTGTTTGCAGTTCGAAGAGTTTGCCCTTTTATTGCGAGTTGAGTATTGTGATAAAAAATTATAGCACACGAGAAACGCTGTTTCGTGAACTATAAGGTAGAAATTTACCTAATCTCCACGGCTAATGGCCACCATTTTTAGTTCGAAAGAACAGCTTAACAAGTAGACCTGGCCACCCCACATAATATGAAACCAGGACAGTACTAACCCGGGAAATGACTTGACCACTCCATTTAGCAGGTCGCTTACATGTTTGAAATGATTGCGTTATTGCGTTTTCTAAGTCCATTTGTTAACAGCTCACTTATTTTGCTATATTTGTATGCCTGATTCAACAGCGTACTAAATAGATGTGGTAATAAGATTTTTAAATAGGCTGATTAATCAATCTTTTTATTTAAGACAATCCTGTTATCAAGGAATTCAAACTTGGTTCAAACTGTGGTTTATAAATTCATACGTATATGTATACATAATTTATTTTAGTGTAGCTACGTAGGTACGTACGAGCAGCTGCTGTTTTATCTGACACATGCCGAAGAGCGCAAAAAAATTTAAAAAAGGAAATTATTAGAAGAATGGTTTCCTGGGTCAATGAACGTGATACTAGATTTGTTTTTCCATACAGTAAAAATGGAAGGTTAGGTCAAGTCGCCTCGAATTTCAGCTGTTGGATGTCAGGCCTCTGGCATCTTGGGCCCTTTTCTGTGGTGGTATTTTGCGGGCTGTGCAAGATAAGGTCACGTTGAGTTCATTAAAGATAACGGACATGGAAAAAGTACCATTTATATCTACTACTGACATCCTATACACAACTATATATTTTACTTTGGGCCTTTTTCCTCTATAGATGCTATGGTGCCAGAAGGGTTCTTACTTTGGGTTTTCAGCAATGCTTCTAGGGTGAGGTTGCTAACGCTACGTTCTCTTTCTTCATCACAGCGCATGATGGCTCTCATTCAGAGCATAGTGGACAGGTAGGCGAGGTGTCGACTTAGGATGGCTGCACCTTCTACAGTTGAGTGGTTATATAATTATATATGTATATTATATATATAAAATTAGGATTATTCAACATCTCTTTCTATTCAGGACTGTTCAGTACGTTTAACAGATTTCATCATTCCCTGAGACAGTCTCTGCATTTCGGTAGGTAGGTAGATACTGATGAAACGCACTAAGAAAGGAGGGGGCGGTGAATGAGGGTTGATTTGCATCATGTGGTTCGACTTCTTCGTCATTCACTGCGTTTATCGTTCGTCTTTTGTAAGACCCTGATACGTTCGGGAGAAATCTCTGGTTGGACGAAACGTCTAGTACGAAAACGAACAGTTCCATCGTTGGAAAGTGAGAACATTCTCGTAAAAGGCAGGTCGTGTATACACACAAGGCAGAACTCGCGCGAAAAAGTCTGATTTTGGCCCTTACCACTACAAATGCTCGTTTAATAATATTAAACGAATATTATTACGGTTTAAAGATAAACAGACCTTTAAGGGAATGTATGTATATAAAATGATAGAAAGCAGGTTACGTACACGTTCCAACAATCCTGAGAACTACTAGGTCTATCAAAAGTATTTCGAGCATCTTATGATTTCTTTAAGAAAATTAATAAATCTAACTTTCAAGTGATAACAGTTTTCCTAAATAATTGGAATCGACTGAAGTTCCAAACTTATGGTCGGTTGTTTATTGTTTAGAATACGTTGGCTTTGTGCAAAAGGTGCTTTGCATTGTGGTGGCCTTAAATGTGGTTGAATGTTTAAAACTGATACAAAGAGCCTGGTGTGGGACTCTCGATTACCAACCAACTGGGTCCTTAAAATCTCAATTTGCATTTTCATTTGCAGATGACTACCGTGATAAACGAAATCCAGTGTGTATACGAACAGTGTAATGCCATGCGTCCTTGCATCTACCTTTTCGACACCATGGAGGCTCGACCTAAGGAAGGACCTGACCTCCAGGAGGATTTTCGAATCCAGGGACTGAACGACGTGATATCTCTACCCATCGCCAGCCTGACGTACTTTGCCAATAAGTAAGTTCATATTTATGTGCTGCACTATTGTAAGTTATTTTTTTAAAATTTCAGTCATGTAAGAATCCTTCGTTATGAACAAAATGCCTTAATGTTATTGCATAAAGATAATTCTTGTTACGTGACGTTATCTTCAAGTTCAGGCTCACAGTATTCTGCAGTAAGCGTAGTTATATTGAATGATTAATAGCGTTTTTATTAATGAGATCGGTAGACACGCATGCAAAAACGCAGAAATAGACATGAATACAGGAGTGCGCTCACACTCATACACAGTCCTTTACCCATATGCACACAACTATCCACACGCACGTGTATGTATGCATTAGTGCCTAAGACCCATCTATTTATCTCTTTCATATTTACTGGCCTCTCTACAAACCAAGAAATCAATTTATTTCTTTCGTCAGATACTACGCTGAGTACCATTAGATAACACCAGAGAATACTTTCAACACAATTGTCACGTCCAGAGAGAGTATTGATGACGCTAGATTGGACATGACGCAAGAGAAACATGACGGAATACAAGGTAAAAAAACTACTTTTATTGCTGATGTTTCTTTTTGTCATTCAGATATGACAGTGGCTCCCCATGGAAATTATGACAGCTTTTCCTGTTAACACGTTTTTTTTCTAATACCAACTCCGTGAGGAAAGGATATCTATGAGAGTTATTGTTGGAACCTGTCTGTAAAAAAAAAAAAAAAAAAAAAAAAAAAAAAAATCGTCTCTCATTTCCTAGTTTACAATTACGTCTGAAACTTCGGTAAAAACTCATGACTGTGTCTGCGAATGTCTGGATTCTCTTGGCAACACTTTGCTAACTCTATATCGTTACTTCATACGCTATGCCACTAATCCATTAGTATGTCCCCGATGATTAAAATTCATGATGAT
>NC_087207.1:28048343-28080843 GCF_015104395.2 Macrobrachium nipponense | reverse complement strand
GTTAGGAAAAACACATAATATCATTTGGTAATTTAAAGGCGAGGAATAACGTGCTGTACAAAGAACATTATTTGGTATTTGGCGGAACCGAATCGCGTGTTATATAGATAAAGGTTTCAATTAGCACCTGTAAGAGAGGGATAACTTAGATTATAAACACCTTACTCTCCTATTTTCTTTTCAATGTCACCGATGTTGAGGGGTTTAGTCATAAGGTATCTTGCCTACCTTTTGGTAGAAGTCCAAAGAAGTCTGTACGTTACTGAAATGGGAAATAGGCCCAGAATATCCAATGAAAGAGATTTTCAGCTAAGTTTAAGACCGCAAAACTTTTGTAGTCTTAACAGCAAAATAGTGAACCTTGTCAGTTTGCAAGTGTTCTGTTACTACTGAAATGGAAAGCTAACCAAAGAAAGGTTATCTGTAATATGACATGTTTCACCTGGTGTCATGAAGGCAGACAGATGTTGTTTCTCTAAGGAACAATAAAAGAGAGTTTATTGCTTTACAAGAAATAATTAAAATTAAGATATTGCATCTGCTTTGACGTGCACAATTGATCCAATCACTGCTATCAATAAGATTTTTTAGTTTTCTGTCGAGTTTCCTTTCCAGGGCATCTGCAGTCCTACGTAGTTTTTCGTAAATTTCCCGTCGCAGCGAGTCCTTCCAATCAGCCGGGATGGAATGATTGAAAGAGATCCTTGTTTTTTCCAATTCCTTGAATTTTTCTTTCTATTCTTGCTTGGCTGTTGCTATGTGCTGTTTCAACAACATGGCACTAAATCCTTGCTGCCACGCCGTCTAAGAAGGTATGACAATCACCCATTCAACGAATTTAGTGCCATGTTGTTGAAACAGCACATAGCGACCGCCAAGCAAGAAGAGAAAGAAAAATTCAAGGAATTGGAAAAAACAAGGAACTCTTTCAATCATTCCATCCCGGCTGATTGGAAGGACTCGCTGCGACGGGAAATTTACGAAAAACTACGTAGGACTGCAGATGCCCTGGAAAGGAAACTCGACAGAAAACTAAAAAATCTTATTGATAGCAGTGATTGGACTAATTGTGCACGTCAAGATTGTGTTTTAAACCTATCAAGTAAACAAATAAGTGAAAATGTTGTTAGTGCGCTTGGATATGGTTTATCTTTCCTTATAACAAGTCGACCTTCTGCTTTAATGATTGCGTCATCCCTAAGTAAATTTTAAAAATATTGTGATCTTCCTCAAAATCATGTTGACATAATTAAAGGTATTGTTTATGGAGCTGCCAATGTTAAGCATGAAAGTAACTTCCCTGCTCGCTATAAGAAAAGTTTGACCGATCTTAAAAAGGACAATACTATCCACATTACATAAGCTGATAAGTCAATGAGTATAGTAATTTTAGATAAAGCTGACTACATATCAAGTATGGAAGCCCTACTGGATTATGTGACTTATAAAAAACTAACAAAAAATCCCCTTGATCAAGTCATAAAAAACTTATATAGCACAGTGAAAAATATCCTTAAAGATAAAACAGGACTACTAGGCAAATTGTCAGTCAAATCTCCTTCGCTACTTTACCTGTACGGATTAGTCAAAACGCACAAAGAAAATAACCCTATGCGGCCTATTATCAGTGCTGTTTGTTCAATTTCTTATAAACTTTCGAAATATATCACTAAGATCTTGTCCAAGTTACTTGGAACCATCTCCGATTCTCATATATACAATTCTGTAGATTTAGTTGATGGATTAAACAAAATTACTCTCTGCCCCACTGATAGATTCGTTAGTTTTGATGTATGTTCTCTTTTTACTAAAGTCCCCAGAGACTATTTTAGAATATCTTAGTAATGAACTAACTCAGCATGAATTACCTCTACCTATAAGTCACATTATTTCACTCACTAGGTTGTGCATTTGTTATTGTAAGTTTATATTCAATGGTGAATTTTATCAACAAATATTTGGAATGGCAATGGGCAACCCTTTATCACCACTCCTCTCAAACTTGTACGTGGAATTCTTTGAAAAACGCTACTTATCTAATATCATTTATATTTCTGTAAAGTGGTATAGATATGTTGATGGTATTTTAGCTGTTCTGCCTGCTGGTATTGATGTAAATGATTTACTCTCTGAATTAAATAACCAGGTACCATCGATTAAGTTTACTCTGGAATTGGAAAAAGACAATTGCCTCCCTTTATTAGATGTTTTGATACATAGGGAACCATTTCAATGAAAATTCAGTATTTATAGGAAACCAACCAACAACTTAACTTATGTTCATTTCTATTCAGGCCACCATCTTAACATCAAAATATAAATCTTTTCTTCTATGTTTTTACGAGCATTGCACATTGTCAGTCCCCAATATTTGGATCAAGAAATTGAATACATAAGAAAAATAGGGAAAGATTTATGTTATCCTTCACATATATTAGATATTTGTTATAATAAAGCTGACAAAAAGTTTTATAGTGTAAGTAACACGGAGAAAGAAAATTCTAAGAACATTCTCAGTTTGCCTTATTTTAACAGATTTGAAACCATTAAATCATTGCTAAAAACCTTTAGGGTCAACCTTGTTTTTTCCTATAATAACACACTAAAAGGAATGTTAATTAAAAAATGGCCCCAGAGAAAGCAATAACATAATATATAAAATTCCATGTATGGACTGCCCCTCATTTTATCTCGGACAGTCGAGCAAGGACTTAGAAATAAGAGAAAGCCAGCAAAAATATTCTTTAAAAACTGGGCAAACATCTAATGCAATATTCATTCATTTAAGTGAAAACAACCACCGAATAAATTGAATTGGTAGTTCAGTAATTGCAAGGTCTAAAGATGTCTTATCACGAAATCTTTTAGAATCTGCCATAATACAACGTACTTCCCATTGTAATTTTAATATTAGTCGTGCCATGTTTCATTTAGACCCTTGTATTTGTAACATGTTTAAAAATGACCTCAAAGATATAATTACAGACTTGAATAGAAATTTGTTGCCCTAGAGATATCTTCGTTGTATATGCATGTTTAATATGTATTGTGAATATGTTTTTGTTTACCAAATTCTGAATAGTTGTCGCCCTATATAATCCTTTAATTGTCTTGTCCTTGTGTCTGAGCAGATTGAGTTATTCTTTTTGTTTTTTTAAAATTGTACCCATGTTTATGCTTGTTTGGGAAGGTTACTTGTTTTCCAGGTGTGCCGGATTCTAGGTACTAATCTCCTTATAATCCCTATGTGTCAGTTATACGACCTTTCTTGTACTGTCAATTCCTCATGTAAGTCAGTTATCTGCTGAGTAAAGGACGTTTGAGTCGAAAGATCGTGCAGGCTCTCCATTGTTTATTTTTCCTTCGTGGCTTATACCTTTATTTATGGATTTATCACGTTCCAAACTTTCGTGATTCAGTTATACATATATACATACATACATACATATATATATATATATATATATATATATATATATACTATATATATATATATATATATATATATATATACGTGTACGCTTGCATTCCAGAGTTTTTTCGTTGTTTTCTTTACTGTCATCCGAATTCTTTTTTTTTTTTTGCTTGCAACAGTGAAATGCCCCCAACATCCCCACCATGCACGGCGTCACTTTCTTAATGTTATTGCATTTCAGTATGACGTTACTCTACAGAGGTACTCCGGTTACTTTTTCCCCTTTGTCACTTGCATCCCTAATGTTCAACTAACAGCTTTCTTGGTGACCTTTGGGGATTTATCTTTTGAGTGGCTGCATTTAAATTCAAGGAATAACTTCAACTTTGTAGTGTGAGGTCTGCGGTGGGAGGTTGAAACCAACATTCGCTGGAAGCTTGAATTTAAAGTCAATGACCCTGTGTGCTCGTACCATGTGATTAGTGTCATCTGCTGAAATAATAATAATAATAATGATATTATACCTGTTTCAACGACATTTAATTTATATAGAATCATCTCAGTTCTTCTTATTATCTTTTTCTCAACAGCATGTAGTTTGTGTATCAGGGTTCCTAAGGACATATAAAGATTTGAGTTGATACACGAGCTACGTACTGTTGAGAAAAAGATAAGATGAATTGAGAAGATTCTATATAAATTAAATGCCGTTGAAATAGCTATAATATTCAATGCTACTGCCCTCAGAGAAGGCCTCCTTCCTAACATTAATAATATTTTGGTAAAAGACCCTATTTGAGACAAATTCTGTTAAACAAAATGGCAGAATTAAACGAATTGATTTTATATATTATTTTCTCTATTTTTCCTATTATCCGCTTCTCTGGCTCCGCGATGCTTCTTATAACTGGCCAATATTCATATTGGGAAATTCTAAAAAATGTCGGAGGGGATGTTTTATTAAAAAACAGGATTCTGGTGTTATTTATCTGGTATACTGGTATTAACAGTATACTGATAAACAAGGATCTCAGGTCCAGGTCAAGATGGGGTCGTCATCAGTGCTGGTATTATTTCGCGGGCATAGGGCAAATCCGGGCCGGGGTCGTCTCAGGTATACAGCTGGTGTTGGTGCTGGTATAGCTGATATTATCGTGACGTTTCGACCTCCTCGTAGGTCATCTTCTTGACGAGTCAGCAGTGGGACTAAAGCAGTTATGTCAGTGTGGTGGTATTTATAGTGACTCAGACCTAGTTTTCTCAAGTGATCAACTTGTAAACCGCAAGATTTCATAAAGTAGTCTTTCCGATTCCGTAACATAGCTTAATTCAATCGAGAGGAATATCCAGGAATGGATATACAGTTTGAATTAGAAATTATGACTCTTTTGAAGTAGAAATTATGATTCTAAGTTAAATGCTTAGGACCACTAGTTCTGTTGTTCACCTTTTGGATCCTGCATTTTTTATCTATGCTTTGACAAACGTTAGAAGGACTGAACGAAGTTATATGATAAACAAACGCTTAGAAAAGACGAGTGACTGATTTTTTCTATTTGTCGATTGACTGGACTTCGACGCCGAATCAGCGAGATGTTAACCAATCATATTCTTTAGAACAATAAAACTGTCACGCACGCACAAACACTCACGGAGGCGCTTGTGCGCACATCCTCTGGTGAGGTTATGCATACACATATATGTATATCAATATATACATAAATATATATACACATATATAATGATATATGCCACAAAGGAAAAATAAACGAAGGAGTATCTGCAGATACTCCTTCGTGTATTTTTCCTTCGTGGCATATATCTTTATTTATGGATTTATCACGTTCCTAACTTTCGTGATTCAGTTATACATATATATATATACACATATATATATTTTTATATATGTGTGCGTGAGTAAGCGTGTTTGTGTAAGTACTTACGTCGTACTAATCCTATGATGGGTTGCATTCTAAATTTTGTGAGTAAATGAAAAATATATCCTGAATAAAGATGTAAAAGTGAAATGTAGGAAGTAAATCAATTAATTAATACTGCATAGAAATTCATCGGCGTTACATTCACCCGCCAATAACATGTAAACAACAATCTAAAAATGCATTGATCAAATAAAATGTTTCCGGGGTTTATCAGTTAAAAACACTGGAAATATCATAGTCGAGTGCAGAGAGAGAGACAGACAGACAGAGTTTATAGGGACACATACACACACACACACACACACACACACGCACAATGTAAATGTTAACGACACGTGCGCCGTAAAACCGAGGGCTCTCATTCAATATTCACAGACTATTTCCGTACTTGAATGACATCTCTGAAATTATTTATAAATCAGCTTAACTTGGCAATCCAAAGCTTGCTCCCTCGACTACAATATTCCACATTTCGGAGAAATGAATCATGCAATTTTAAATACTTGTACACTGTTGGCATCCCGGGAAGTTTTCATATTTGATCACTAGAAACTGCAATAACTAAGGTAGATTTTGAGTATTTTTTTTTTTAGGTTTAGTTTTTATAAAGTTCATGAAATTGCATATACTTGCGCTCATAAGGGTCATGCCACAGGGACGTGTTTCAGTTTTCTAACCTGGAATGAAAAGAAATAGAATGATTGACATTATTCTCTGCTTTAAGGTTTTCATTAGAAAGAGCCTCTAAAACTAAAGAAATAAGTAAATGTGACCAGCAAAATATGACGTGCTTTGAATTGTGCGAGTGTAGCAGTCTATCTACATGTAACGGAGGCATTGAGAATGAACGCTTTTTAAGAAAAACGTCGTTATACTAATGCAATATAATAATAGATTAGATATAGTATTTTAGGAAACCAGTTTTTGTAGAGCAATGGGTTCTATGAGACAGATATCAGATTATAGAGAATAATATGGAGAAAGCTCACCATCTTAGCTAGACAACACACGCATACGTAAGTAGATATATAAACATTTCATATGCTTGCTTAGAAGTGTCTTTTTACTTTTTGTAAGAATATAGGCAAATGGACCTGGGTACCTAAAGACTTCCCCAAGAAGAATATTACTTTCACGTTAAAACCAAAGTTGTAATACTTTGAATACAAAAACAATCGTATGAAATCAGTCAAGGACAGTGATGTAATGTCGGTACTATTTAAATTTCTTTAAAAAATGCATCGTGAGAAATTATTGACTTTCGCTGTAAAACGAAGTTCATATGGAATATTTATGAAGCCTTGATGAATTCTCTCTGTAAATACATCATTTACTGTATTGCGGAACGCTGACGAATTTCTGTTATGAAAGCAATATTATATTTCTTATGAAAGCAATATTATATAAATTGTTTTTGGACTATATAAACGTGTTGTATAAATATATGATGTAATATATTTGAAGAACATGGCGAGATCTGACTTTGAAAGCAATGGTGGACACAGTTTTCCGCGTCGAAAATGATGATATTGAGAGCAGGTGTCCTGGATGAACGTAGCACATCGTTCGAAAGCTATTGTTATATAAATCATCAACTCTCACACAAGATATATTATTTTGAACCTGCTACCAATTGAAAGCAATATCGTACAAACACATTAAAGGAACACAGATCATTCTTACTCTAAACAAAATTCATGATACATTTGAGGAACACTGACAAATGTTTACGGTGAACACGAAATCATGTGAGGTATCTGTTGGGACGTTTTTGACTTTCATTATAAAATACAATAATATATGAAGTATTTAAGAAACAAATTGTGATATTTGAAGATGACTGATGGGTACTGAATATAAATTTAAGCACTGCATGGGAAGTGGTACAATAAAACCATTTAAAATGCCCAGGGAATAAAGTGGTGGCAAACTCAACTCTCCCCCTTAACTATAAAACACAATGTTATATGAAATATTCGGGGAAAAAATTGAAATAGTTGAAGATGACTGATGGGTACTGAGTTTGAATTTAAACACTGCTTGGGAAGAACAAGAGAGCCATTTAAAATACCCAAGGAATAAAGCGCTGGCAAACTGAACTCTTCCTCTCTCGGATACATAAAGAATAAATGAACAATAAAAGATTCTGGAAACTTGGACCCGAAGAGCCGCGAAAACGCCCAGGAAAATTCATGCGACCTCTGAGTGTCATCTTATTTCTCACCCGTAACTTATGGGTTCTCCTCCTCCAGGCAGACCTGCCTTGACGAATTTATGCCCTCGTTCCCCAAGAATATATTGTTCGTATGAGGAAAAAAAGTGCTAAAAGGAGAATTATGTTTCTTTCTTTATGAACTGAATAAAAGAAAATGGAAAGATTTTTTTATAGGTGAATTGGTTAATAACTCGGTTTTAAATTTGTTATCATTGTATAATTGTCTTGTTTTTCTAGATGATTTCGATGGCTAGTATGGCATTGATTTGGTGGACTTGGTCATCTCGTCAGCCGTGGTGGTGCCTGGGTTCGATCCTAAAGCGAGATAGTCCAATTTTAGAAACGTTCCATTGTGCCTCAGATACCTCTCCCTGGAAGATGTACCTGGTAGTCGGGTGTCACCTAGTTTGGTGAGGGGCATGTGGCCAGTAATCTCATCCCAAAGTCGTCGTCGTCAAAATTTTTTTTTTTTTGACGAATTCACAGCATATCCGTTTTAGTTTGTTCATTTTAAATTGGTTTCTTTAAAGTTATTTATCAATATTTTTTTTTAACCAGTGTTTCATTTTTTTTAAGAACTGATATAAGACAAATAATAATATCGTTAATTTGGTCTTTTGACATTTAACTAAATCTTTAAAAAACGTAGAATAAAGTAACATGCGCCTCAGTAAAACTCATATTAGAGAATAGTAGGATATAAATAAAAAATGATGAGTAATTTGAAACGGTAGATGAGTGTTGTTTCATCCGACAGTTAACGAACTTTTCATCCTTCCAAGTCAGTATGGATTGAGAACTTTAAATTGGACAGTTATAAATCAGAAGCACTTATAAAAGGAGAAGATTTAAATAGTATTATCAGTCATCTGAGATTGGGTGCCTTTACTGGAGCTTCACTGGGGATTATGAGATTTACTCGGAACTTGAGGATTCGTGATGGAGGGAAATTGGTAGTCATTTGATACTGTGTAATATAATTTGATTGCTCCTCCGAAGAGGGATGGAGGAATATGAGAAGTTCAATCTTGAAAACGCAGTGATTCTTTGAGATGCTTTCTGGGAAATTAGACTCATTACAAAAATCCCTTAGTTCTGTTTATCTAAAGGTATTAGTCACTCCAAAGACTTACTGTTACTATTTATGGTACCATAATCGTATGTATATATATATATATCTATATATATATATATATATATATATATATATATATATATATATATATATATATATATATTATATATCTAAAAGGTAAGAGCCAGGAAGGAAAGTGAAATAATGGAATGCTACGAGATCTTTCGACTCGAAGTCCTTTTACTTGCTAAGTAAGGACGTTGAGTCGAAACTTCTCGCAGCCAAATTCATCGTTTTACGTTCCTTCTACCTTTATTTATATAGTCTATTCATCACGTTCCAAATTTTCGTGATTCAGTTATACATAATAATTATATATATATATATATATTATATATATATATATATATGTATAGTATTTATTTACCATGTATATATATTTATATACTATATAATATATTTATATATTATATATCTTATATATATATATATAAGATATATATATATGTGTGTGTGTGTGTGTGTGTGTGTGTGTGTGTGTGCTTGTGTATGTTAAGTATATCTAAGTTTTGCCAGACCACTGAGCCGATTAACAGCTCTCCTAGGGCTGGCCCGAAGGATTGGATATTTTTACGTGGCTAGGAACCAATTGGGGATCCGAACCACATTATATCGAGAAATGAATTTCTCTCACCAGAAATAAATTCCTCTGGTTCCGCGTTGGCCGAGCCGAGAATCGAATCCCGGACCACCGGATTGGTAGCCGAGAGCGAAATCCACTCGTCCCACGAGGAACTACTTGTGTATGTACAAGTAAGTATGTTACGATATGCATTTTTCCCGTAAGCTGGGAAGTGGTTTCCGAACATACTAAGTATAGTAGATTCACATCACCGGTGCATATGATGTCTAGGCCCGTCCCTTACGATGCTCCTGAATGGCTGTTGATAAACCAGTCACAAGGCTGGAAACTCTCAGTCTCTCTCAAGAGTTCACATAAGCAGGATGTGTGTTCCACCTCTCCTTGAGGATACGTCTTTCAAAAGCATCCCTCAGGAGAGATGGAACATACATCCTCGTTATATGAACTCTCTCGAGAGACTGAGAGTTTCCAGACCTGTGATTGGCTTATCAACAGCCAATCAGAGCGTCGTAAGGGACTGGCCTAGACATCAAATGCACGGTTGATGTGAATCTACAATAGCCCTGTAATTGCCACCGAGTCTTTTAGGAAGAGGTTGTTAGCTCCGTGTCACCCTTCAACTTGGTTATGACCCACCACGGTCAACTAATTATGGGGTTACTGTGACGTTTCATAAGTAAAAGAGCGTATTCTTCTTAAAGAGACTATTTACTGAAGTATAAGATAGATACAGCAATGGAGACGTCACATCTCATCTAGATCTATACAGCAACTGGCTGTCATGAAATTAAGACAAAACTTGCTTACTATGTTTGTTCATAACGCCCAAACAACCATTATTCAGATCAACATTTTTAACATAAACAGTCAATAAAAATGTCATTCACCTTTACACTCGTTACAGCTGCTAGTTAACTGTCAGGTCAGCAGTGTCAAACTGGGTTTTCAATGGGATGTACTTAAGCAGTTAAATCCAGTCTGTCATTGTTGGGAATCGAAACCAGCTCTCTTCGTTGGTGGGGGAAGGGGGGGCAAGAGGGGGTGGTAGCATCCTAACCACTGTGCGCGGATGTGCTTGCTTGTGCTTGCATCTGATCACAGGGGAATATGAAACGGTTAGGACGAAAATGTAGGGAATAGTAAAATTTAGGTTAACCGAATGAAAAGGAATACGTAGTTAAGTAAGGCATAGCTCGTTATAGTTGTTATACTAAGCATACAAAAATTCATAAGAATATGTATGAAAAGTTGCATCGACAACAAGGAGGAAAAAAATGACGGAGCATAACAAACGCTTAGATCTTAATGTTCGAACATAGGACGGTTTTACAATCAGACTCGGGTAACAAAAGCATCACTTGTAACTCGATATTTCCATTATTATGATCCTTAGTAGTCTATGTTCTCTTTTGTTCTATTTAACATTAATAAAAGTGCCTCAGTGGCGTGGTCAGTATGGTGTTGGCGTACCACCTCGGTGGTGGCGAGTTCGATTCTCGGGCATTCCACTGAGGGGTTAGAGATGTGTATTTCTGGTGATAGACGTTCATTCTCGACGTGATTCGGAGGTCACGTAAAGCCGTTGGTCCCGTTGCTGAATAACCACTGGTTCCATGCAACGTAAAAAACACCATACAAACAAACAAACATTAATAGAGTGGGATTTCTTTTCACGAGTTTCTCTAGAAGGAAACGGCAGTATTATGATAATTCTGAATAAGTCCCACAAACAAGAAGCTTAGGCGGCAGATCGCCGCAGATGTCATGACATGAGCCTTCTTCTACATCCTTCACGGGCTACTCTAAGGAGCAAGAGCCCGTGCTGGCATAAGGTCAGCTAAATCTAAAACAACATTCTACACCCTAGGGATAATCTAACACGCTTTTAGTTATCTTGGCCAGAGACTGTTGTTTTGCCTTTTCGAGAAAACACACACACATCTACATATATAGATATATATATATATATATATATATCCATATATATAATATATATATATATATATATATATATATGAATATTTTTTATCACATCATCGTGATCATATAAACATCATTCGTGCTCGAATGATTTATATGATGACGGTGATGTGATAAATATCATAATTATATTTTATCTATATATATAGAATTAACTATATATATTAGAAAAAAAAAATATAATAATAATATATATATTATCATATATAATATATTTATATATAGAAATATAATAGATTTTGGTTTGGGTGGTGCGTGTTGGTCGTTGGCCCCCGTGTATGTGTTTGTGTATGTGTATATATTACTCTCCCTTTGCCTTGAGGTTAAGGCTTCAGTTTTTTATTCCAATCTGTTTGTTTTTTAACAAAACTAGAAACTTAACACCTCACCAAAACATTAATGACCCCGCAAAGGCGTCTTGTCACGTCCCCCCCTGCTGAGTACTGACTAGAATATTGTTGCATCTGCTAAGATGAAATAAAAATGCTCGAAAACAAGTGCCTTAGTAGCTGAATGGTCCCATAATTTCTTCTGTTAGAAAGAATAATTCCCCAGGGATATGAATTAAAATGAATACATGCTGACAGCCACCCCTTAAAGTCATGACCCTATAAATTTTTCAATGGGTGCTTTTTACTTTTGTTAGTGCGTGGATTTAGTGAGGAAGAAGGAAGCCGGCAGTGATTGACCGCCCTTTTATTTGATCTAAGCGAGACATAATTATGCCCTCTATATATTTGGGAAGACGAAGAGGAATAGTCTCTGTTGGATGCTGTCTGTTTTGGGGGACTTTCAGCCTTTTTGTTCAGCTAGGGGGATTAGATACTCGTATGTTCACTGTGTGAATGAAATATAAACGCGAATCAACTCATTTCTATATTTTTGTTTGCTATGAATATAGTATGTACTTCATTTTCCAGATGGACTATTTAAAACTTAATTTACGTTGCTGGAAGAGGTTTATTCAGTTCAGTTATCTCTATTCACTGAAGTTTCTATATATTTGATTAAAAAATCTTCATTCTACTTCTATAAGGTCATAGTATAATCAGTGCCTGGTCCATTAACCTGAAATTTATCATTTATATAGACAGATTCAGTATTATTATTATTATTATTATTATTATTATTATTATTATTATTTATTTATTATTAATTATTATTATTATTATTATTATTATTAATGCATTTTCATGTTTGTTCGAATATTTTATAGGGCTTTTGATATTTTTTTCAGATTTGAAAAATATAGGACAAAATAAAGACGCCCTAACTAAACTACCCTTATTTCTGACTCTTTCTTGATTATAACTTTAAAAGCCTCAGATCAATTTATGTTAAAGTAACTTAATTTCCGAGCCATTTATTATTTTATGACTTTCTACTTAAGAACAAACATTCATATTGTGAAAATTACATTATGCATAAAGTGAACGAAGAGTTTTGATGAATCAAAACTTTGGAAACGTTGAATAATAAATCACGTTTCTAAGGAGTTCCATCCAAGTAATAAAACCAATTAAATAGTTTTGGTAGGGAATACAGCGCAGCTGTAGGAAGTTTGGCAGATCTTATTTTATTTTCATGTGGTAAATATTTAGTTCATAAGTGAACTAGGTTATTTCTCATTTCATGAAGATCCTAGATTGGTATATATTTGGAAAAACAAGTAAGGAATGCGACGAAGAATCGAGTGTTTTGTACAGCGTACCATAATGCTGTATAAAACTCTCAGCCACGGCCCATGAAACTCTCAGCCATGGTCCATGAAACTTTCAGCCACTGCCCGCGCGGTGGTCTGTGTTGCTGGCACCTATAGCGGTGCCAGACGCAAGATCATAGCTAACTTTAACTTTAGACAGAATAAAAACTATAATGAGGCTAGAGGGCTGCAATTTGGTATGTTAGAGGTATCAAAGGACCATTTCACAACCCTCTAGCCTAATTAATTTTGAAGATCTGAGAGCGGACGAACAGACAAAAAAGCCATCTCAATAGTTTCCTTTTGCAGAAAACTGAAATAGATATATCATAACCATTACTGAAACAATTTCCCTTTTGGCTTATTCTTGTTAGTCAGGTCCTGCATGAAAGACCACCGACTGATTACTGTATTGTATTTCCGCCCCCAATACAATATGCAAATGATGCCTTTTGATATGCTAGATATTTTGCTGTACAGACCTGTTTGGTCGGAATTGCGAATGACTTTAGGTGCGGAATTATTCATGGAAATGTTACGAGAAGAAAGATCTGATATTTCATTGTTTCCTGCTCGTATCTGCTATTTTTGGCCATCCAACGGAATTCCAACCTTCGTATAATTTTAACCAAGTATAGCCTTTCTAAGTATAACAATGCGTGCTAGTTTTTTAATCCATTCAGTAAATTATATATATATATATATATATATATATATATATATATATATATATATATATATATTACACACACATACACATATCTAATAAAAGGAGCCTATAAAAAGAGCAAAATATATAGAGAGAAATACTATATTTCAGACACTGCTGTCTCCCTTTCAAGTAGATGAATGAGAAAAGTTACAGAAAAGGTGGTATTTATACCAAGAGGTCCATCCACAGGTAAGCCAATTTACGTCATTCCCGCTGATAATCTTTCTTTAATCTTCTTTAACGTCGGTTGAATGAAAACCTTTTCGATGACATCTGAGTCCCATGCTCCCTTTGAGATATTCATTGACTGCCTCTCTTTAATCAAAGCCGATTCCATCATTTGTCTCTTGTACCAGCAGTTGCTGCTATAAATTATACATGACAAATTCCAGTTTATACTATGGTTAGGTTTATTTATATGGTTGAAAATAGCTGAGTTCTGTTGTCCATACCTAACTGACCGTTTGTGCTGTATTAATCTCATGGGAAGTGATATTCCTGTAATTCCGATGTAAGTTTGGTCACAGTCCAGGCATGGGATTTCGTAAACGCCTGTGTCCTTGGGGGATGTCTTTTGTTGGACGGTAATCAGGGATTTGGCTAAGGTATTTGGGTAAGTAAATGCAAAAGGGTTAGATTTTCCGAGGGTCTGGGTGGGTCACCGTCTTAATCGTGTCCAGGTGTGGAATTTTTACTTTATTGTTGGGTGTGTCTCTGGTCTTGTCTTGAGGGGGTCGGTAGAAAATTACGTTTGCTTTGTGAATTGCTTTCTCAATTATATGGTCAGGATACCTTAAAGAGTAAAGTTGCTTACGAATTAGTTCAAATTCTTTTTCCAGGAAGTCTGGAGAACAAATTTGTAAGGCTCTCTTGATAGGAATGTCATGATGGCTGAAGTAGTGAATGTATGAAAGTGAGAACATTGGTTTTCTGTATACGGTAAATTTGTATTCTGTCGTGTGCCTGATTATTAAAACATCAAGAAAAGGAATTTTGTTGTCTGTTTCCCAGTCAACTTTAAATTTGATGCTGGCCACTAATGCGTTTAATTTTGAAAAGAATTCATTAAAATTGCCCCATCTATCATCCACAGCATGTTTTAGGGTTTTATTACATTTATTACTTTCGTTTCAAAGTATTCCATGTACAGATTGACTAAAACAGGACTTAAAGGACTACCCATACTAAATCCGATTTTTTGCTTATAGAATGATTCCCCGAATGAAAATACGTTATTAGATACACATAATTCAACTTACGTTATGATTTTGTCAAGCGCCAATGGAAAATGAACTGGATAAGGGGATAATTTTCCCTCAAAAACTGAAGACGTCCTGTACTGGTTCTTTTGTGAACAGGGAATCAACGTCAAGGCTTAAAAGTTTGATGTTGTGAAGTGGTATATTTGCTTCGCTGAATTTGTGACAAAAATCTGCCGAATGTTTAATGTGACTGGAAGAAAAAGCGCCTAAAAAGGGGGAAAGGAGGCCAGCTATAACCATTTAGAAATTGTGTAATTGAAAGCTCTGGCACATGAAACGATGGGTCTGAATTGAAGGTTGTCTTTGTGAGTTTTGGGAAGGTCATAAAAGTAGGGTAGTTTAGGATTAATCACTTTAAATGTCTCTAAAAGTTCAATGTTCTTTTTGTCTTGGCCAATTAATCTTACTTTCCGAAAAAATTCTGTGGGGACATTTTGGAGAGGATTTTTCGTCAGTTTGTCGTAAGTGTTAGTGTCGCTAAGGAGTTGGTTGATTTTGTCGAGGTAGAAGTCTTTGTCCATGATTACGATTTTGCCGTCTTTGTCGGATCTACTTATTATAACATCTAACTTTTTTAGCGAGCGGATGGCTATCATAAATCTACGGGGGACAGGATATTTCTTATGAAGGTCAGTTAAAGCATTTAGTAACTCTCCTGAAGTATGAGGAACAAGTCTCCCTTATCAACCAGCCCAGAAATTATTGTGGAAACAGACCTTGTAAAGAAGTGTTTCACATTTTATTACCTTTCAATATACTGCCTAGGAAGCAGTAGCAGGGATAAGAATGCTTCCTCTATTTCCATCAACGTAAAATGGGGAATAAATGTTATTTTACTCACTTCCCTATGTTGATTAGGCTGCCAAGGACAATAGACGACTTTTTATGTATATTTTGGCATTCAGTAATTATTGTTCATTATTTATTTCTTTTCATTTTTTTTGTCAGCAGTTATTGATCGTCAGAGACTTCTAAACGAAAATGACCTCTTCAGATATTGATCACAGGACAGAGGAAACATCGTGACGGAAATATATAAAAAAGGAATTAAAATCAATTTCATTAACTTGGACCTTCTCGATCGCCTACTGTTGATGTGATCTAAATGAACAAAGTGCCAACCCCGCCGTTGTTCAATTGAACGAGTTAAGAGTTTCCCCTTGGCAACCATTGCGTGTGTAGCATTCTCCTACGTTCTCAGCGTGAGATGGCACACCGTTGCAATAACGATTCCTCTGAAATACAGCGAATATTCGCTGGTGTCTGCCGGCGTTCCCCCCTTTCTGATGTTTATTGTAAGGCTCAGAGAGACATTACTTTGTATTAGGCAGAAATTGTAGTTTCTAACTGAAAGTGACTAGATACACGTATTTCTCGTTTTAAAAGTATTTTTGTGATTAGTTTAAACCCATCTTTTTAGTTTTCTATAAAAGAAAACTATTAGAATTATTGAGATGGCTATCTCTGTCCGTTTGCACTTTTTCTGTCCGCACTCAGATCTTAAAAATTTCTGAGGATAAAGGGCTGCAAATTGGTGTGTTGATCATCCAACATCCGATTATCAAACATCCCAAATTGCAGCCCTCTAGCTTCAGTAATTTTTAAAAATTTTATTCAAGGTTAAAGTTCGCCAGAATCGTGCGTCTGACATCGATATAGGACAGGCCGCTACCGGGCCCTGGTTAAAGTTTCATTGGTCGCGGCTCATATAGCATTATACTTAGACCAGCGAAAGATAGATCTGTTTTTGGTGGCCTTGGTTATATATACGCTGTACAGAAACTTTGGCGCATTTTTCACTTGCTTATATTTGAAAATGAGACCTTTTTGATGGCCAGAAATGATGAGATAGTCCTCTATAGTAGAATTTGCAACATCAAAAATATGTATACATAATAATGAAATACCCCTGAGGGTTTATTGATGATCAACTAATTCCAGCTTTGTTTTGAAGGTAAGAGAGTAAGCAACGATAAAAAAAGAAAATCTTTGAATAAAATTCCTGAAAGGTTGACTAATTCACTCCGATGCATTCCATAACTTCAAAGAAAAAGAAGTTACATCCGATCCCATAAGGATGAACATTTCAAGAGGCCTTTGACGAATGCTTTAAAATAATATAACAAAAATGTCAGATGTGAATAGAGAACCTTGAAATTAGACTAAATTACAGATATCCGTAAGAAACTACCATTATTACATCCAGAAAAGAGAGAGAAGCAACAATGATATTTCTTTATTAGTTTTCTAAATTAGAAGTGTTTTTAAACCCCATCCCCCCCCCCCCCCCCCCCCCCCCCGCCCCCCCCCCCGGCCCCCCCCCCCCCCCCCCCCCCCCCCCCCCCCCCCCCCCCCCCCCCCCCCCCCCCCCCCCCCACCCCCCCCAAAAAAAAAAAACAAAATATGATCCACGAGGAGCTCGAACAGAAAGTCATTCATCCTTATATTTTCGCTATAATCGAAGATTCACTAGGAATTCTAATGCCACACGAAATCTCCAAAAGGAAAGAGAGTTTGCAGTGCAGTAAAAAGATGAATTTCTTGAAGTTTAATTAGATGTAGAGACTAGGATTTTCTTACCCAAAATAAAATAAGGTTAACTTTCTAATACCACTACAAGCTAAAAGCAATTTTTTTATATTCATGATATTAAGCCACACATACCGTTTAATATGCAGATCAATATACCTCGATAATACCTTCGTCCATGGAGAATCGTAACTGATAAGTGCTTCGTCAGGCTCTGTAGTCAAAAGTCGATGTAAACCCATGTCTAAACTAGGCAGTGGTTCGAGTCCCTCTGGTGACGAATGGCTAATCAGTTACAGTTCCCCTTCGTGTAAGATATCCCTCATATATATATATATATATATATATATATATATATATATATATATATATATATATATGGTATATATATATATATATATATATATGTGTGTGTGTGTGTGTGTGTGTGTGTGTATGTAATATATATATATATATATATATATATATATATATATATATATATATATATATATATATATATATATATATATATATATATATATATATATATATATATATATATATATATATATATATGTATATATATATATATATATATATATATATATATATATATGAGAGAGACAGACAGACAGACAGACAGACAGACAGACAGAAAAGAAATATTCTAATCATCCGCTCGTGGTCTTCGAAATAACACGATCATATTTTAATATTGGTCCATTACTCATCTATGCTGTAAATGTCTCATAAAACCTTCTTGTATAACAGAATCCACGAAAATTGCTTAATGACTGCCCATCAGCAAAGATTTTGGGTAAACAAAAGTTTGCTTGATGCCTTTCCATGAGAAACGAAAGTTTTCGTAATCATAAATTGGTTTTATAGCCTTTCTTTGGCAAGTCTACTCACGAACATTCCTCGACCCTTTGAAATTGTTTTATCTTTTATGGTCCGAGTGACTGACTGCCTTCCAGGTCACATATTTTCACGGCTGATTTGCTTTCCCAAGCAGGTAGCGAAACCTTTCGCGAAGTCGCAGGTTATCTACGCTATTGAAAAATCGTGATTTCTGGATTATACATAGTACTTTTTTAAACTTGTGTAGTTGCATTATACCCATAGTACTTTTTGAAACTTGTGTAGTTGCATTATACCCATTTTAGTAAAACTTGTAAAAGTTGTGTAGTTGCATTATACCATAGTACTTTTTCAATTTGGTAGGTTGGCATTTTTACCCATAGTAAAACTTTTTGTTTTTTTGAAAACTTGTTGGTAGTTTGGGTTTCTGTTCCTATAGTAATGATGGGGATATATGCGTGATTTTGCAATTGCAAGATAGTTATAATATGTCCGATAAAGTTGCTTGCCCTTTTTCAGTAATTTTTGATAGCTAAACTTGGCCTCCATGACTCTTATGCTATCTTTGTTACATTCACAGTAAAGTTCGTTTATAACGTGCAGGCTTGTAACGAATTCAAGCTTATAACGAATGAAAATGAAATCCCTGGTCCCAGTTCAAATAAATGAACTTAATAATGTAGGTATGCAACATATTATTTATTATGAAATCAGGCATACAAGAACTCTTTTGTACGTCCCGGTGGCAAGTTCCCGAGATGTATACTGTAATTGCACTCCCTGTTTGTTACCATGCCCCTAGGTTAGGTTAAGTTAGGTTAATAATGCTCTAGACAATTAGGGAAGGGCAAATAATGAGATTTTTGCAAGAAGATTCTATGGTTAGTTTTTAAGATAGACGTCCCGCTTTTTCAGGGAAGGTTCAACACTAGGTTACAGTTCGAGAATATGCGTCCCAGTGACAGTTTTATTAGTGAAAAATACCTGTTGTAACGAAATGATAATTTTACGGATAAAAAAAGATTGAACAACTGTCATGCCAACGAAGCAGAGGAATCAATACGCTGCGTTTCTTTCTTATTTAAAGGTTGTAAATAAAAAAAAAACCTACAAACAAAACTTGAATTTTGTTTTAAACATTAAAATACATATCCAGTTATTAAATTTAAATAACGTTTATTGAAACATATTAGAAATCTTGATAAACTTATGGTGGTCAGTACTTTATCCCCCGATTTCATTCTGTATCAAAACGAGAGGTAATCCAATCATTTCAAATATCTCCTTTTATAACGAATGATGCCTACAACGAATTGGAGACGACAGTCCACTGGAATTCGTCATAAAGTAAAGTTACTTTGGGTAGATCAAATTCAAGGATTCATACTGCAGTCTACTCAGGACTTCCTATACTCTGTCTTTTTCCATCTGTCCAACCGCCTGTGGTGTTTGCGTATGGTAACACTGCGCCCCGGGCTTTAGATAATTACACTGTGTAAGTTTTAGGTAAATAAAAGCATATCTGGGTGTACATTTGCAACTAAAAAGTGTTGTAATAATACTGTATGCGAATTACACCGTTAAAATTCGAAATAGGATGATATTATAATTGTTGAATGTAAGCTGAATGTAACTATCTAAAGCCAGGGACGCAGTGTTACCATACGCAAACACCACAGGCGGGTGGACAGATGGAAAAAAACCGAGTATAGTCATAGTGGAATTCCATGATACCCTACAGCCCTACCATGGCGGTTTCAATCATTATCAAGGGTTTCCAATAAACTTGAAATGAAGCTCAAGCACAGCTGTGTCATTAAGACCATTCTTCATCAGTTTAGTCTTCTAATTTTACGATAGAGACAGTCACGTGCTGCGAAGAATGTGTAATAAATCATTGTCATTCACGGTTACCTTTTGAAAAGGTAATTCTGATTATAAGTTCTTATTAAGAGGTTTAGGGATCAAATTCTTTAAGTTTCCAGGTATATACCTACTAAATTTAGTGTTCAAGTAAGATCTAAAAAGAGTGACAATATATATTTTTTTAATTTCTAGTAAATATCACGTTTCAAGCGTCCTGTATTTACGATAAGAGGTATTATACAAGCCAAGGAAAAAGTAGATACCAGTACTGTTAGTCCCTTTGAACTAAGACACATTTAAAAGTGGAATCTAGCTCGTGAATAATGATTCAAATGTTGGTGTAAGATAGATAGAATTCTGATACAATATTGATGAGGGAAAAATGAGAAGCGGCAAAACACCATAATGAGAAATGTAAGGAACTGTGACTTAAAAGAGAGAGAGAGAGAGAGAGAGAGAGAGAGAGAGAGACTTGATGACACTGCTGTTCATGGAAACTGAATAGAGCAGTGGTGAGGAAATGCCTTTATTACAGTTAGATAATTGCACTACAGCTAACGTTTTCTGCTTGAACGATTAAAGGTAAAAAGAAAGGGAACTCTTGACCTGTGAAAAGATAAACAAAGAAAAGTTACTTAAAGAAGAAGCCCTTAATCTATACCGAGGGTTCTAGATAAATAAATAAATAAGTTTGTGGGGAGGCGGAATGGATTTTGTAAAATACTCCAAGAAAGGAGAAGTGAATTATCTGCAACGATTTTCTATAGTAATAAATATAGAGGTAGAAGGGATGTTCGGTGTATCAGGAATGAGTGAAATCTGTTATTTAGCAAGAGACAACGACGATATTTCTTGAGTAGGGAAAAGTAGACTTTATGGAAACACCATAATGCGGACAAAATCTCCCGACTGGAGAGATCAGAATCACTTGAAAAGGAGATTGCGATTTCTCAGATACTCCAGTTGTTTCCAAGAAAGCATTTTCTCCTAATGGCGTCATCTGCAAAAGCAATCGGTTGTTTTACCCTAGTCCCTTTGAGGCGAGAGTTTTCTCTCTCTCTCTCTCTCTCTCTCTCATAATCATTAGGATACTGTGAATGAGCAGTAAAACCTGCCTCTACAGAAAAGTGAGCTCATGATGTCCTCCCGGATGGATTAACAAGTCTTTGAGACATCCTAATCCTTGTAACTCTCTCTCTCTCTCTCTCTCTCTCTCTCTCTCTTCTCTCTCTCTCTCTCAAAATCATTAGGATACTGTGAATGAGCAGTAAAACCTACTTCTAGCAGTAAAACCTGCTCCTACAGATAAGTGAGCACATGATGTCTCCCCGGATGGATTAACAAGTCTTTGAGACATCCTTTAATCCTTGTAAACTCTCTCTCTCCTCTCTCTCTCTCTCTCTCTCTCTCTCTTCTCTCTACTCAAAATCATTAGGATACTGTGAATGAGCAGTAAAACCTACTTCTAGCAGTAAAACCTGCTCCTACAGATAAGTGAGCACATGATGTCTCCCCGGATGGATTAACAAGTCTTTGAGACATCCTAATCCTTGTAACTCTCTCTCTCTCTCTCTCTCTCTCTCTCTCTCTCTCTCTCTCTCTCTCTCAAAATCATTAGGATACTGTGAATGAGCAGTAAAACCTACTTCTAGCAGTAAAACCTGCTCCTACAGATAAGTGAGCACATGATGTCTCCCCGGATGGATTAACAAGTCTTTGAGACATCCTAATCCTTGTAACTCTCTCTCTCTCTCTCTCTCTCTCTCTCTCTCTCTCTCTCTCTTTTAATGGAAAATATTTGCAATGCAGCATCCACCCTGGCAGCTTGATGGCCATTTACCGTTCATCTATGCGCCATGAAAGGCCTTACCTCTCATCCATACTGATGAGTCCTCGTGTGAGATAACTTCCCTCGTGGTCAAACGTTCAGGAACGGCATTCAATACATATTATTGCAGCTTTGTATGTATGTATGTATGCATGTATGTATGTGTATATATATGTTATATATATACACGTAATTATGTATATATGTATGTACGTTTGCAAGAGGACGATGGTGGATGTGCCATGTCTCCCATACCTTCCCGATTCCTTACCCTGTCTTCACCTGGGGTGGACAAACAGGTTTACAGGAGGAGGGTGCATGTGTCATTTCTCACCTACCTTCCCGACTCCTTACTTACCCTGCCTTCACCCAGGGTGGACAAACAGTTTTGAAGGATGAGGGTGCATGTGTCATTTCTCCCATACCTTCCCGATTCCTTACTTACCCTGCCTTCACCCGGGATGGACAAACAGGTTTGTAGGAGGTGGGTGAATGAAGCATGTCTCCCTTACCTTCCCGATCCCTTATCTACCCGCTCCCACCTGGGGCAGACAAAGAAGAAGGATCCACTCGAATTCTATTAATATAGAAGATAGACGATTCCTTCTCATTCGTCGTAAATTGCTCTGGCACATCTGAATCGGCCTTTCCATTCCAACATGAGGTTCCCATTACTAGGGAAATGACAGTTGTAATTAAGCGCTGAGGCTCTGCACTTGTACCATAATAAGCGTTGCGCATCCAATTTCTGCAGCAACAAGACAAAAGCCAAGCGCTCAGGAGCCTGAGGCAACCTGACGAAAAGAGTTGCCGGTCAAACGTGAGATCTCAGGAATTATAATAGTTCTTTCGTTTGCGATAGCTAGATTGACTCAGTTTGTTTTAGCTTATCAAGATTTGCTCTTTAATTAGGGGTTAATTTATAAACTTCTTTTAAAAAATTATGTCTTTTAACGTGTAATCTAAATCAACATCGAAATGATCAATCAATAAGTGTATTCTTATTTTATTTTTTTATTCACGAGGCGAAAATGTTTTATGTAAAATCCGCTGCTATTTGTCACTTACGTTAAGTTGAAGCACAAACCTACCTGGCATTCTAGTGTCCTTGAAAATGCATTTAAGGAAGAATTAAAAATTTGAATTTTCAAGTTTTTTGAGCTGAGTAGTGAATTAGTTAATTCATTACACATGTTGAATGTAAAGTACTTGATAGATTTTGCTGCAATTTTGTAAAAGAGCTAATATAAAAAGAAATACACAAAGAGATGTGAATACTGTTTTGACCTGAATTACCTCCAGTTAAACTGGTTGTCCATGCGACGCATCCTTCGAGGAAGACGTGCGGAGATGTGAGGAAGGTGAAATCACATCCTGAATTGGGGAGATCTCATCCCAGAATATGATGTCATGACCCAGAATGTGGAGGAACGATTGGGAGAGAACATTTGGGAGGAGCATATATCTGGAAATGACTGTGAAGAGGAAATGGGAAGGAAACCGAGAGGAGTAATATAAAAACTCCTCCATGAAAATGATACTATATTTCATCTCGTTTTAGACAGCATTGCTAAAGAGGGATAACTGAAGTAGCTCACTTTGGATGTGTGCTTGTGTGTGTGCGTGTGTGTGTGTGTGTGTGTATGTGTATGCGAAACTTATAGTAGAGGAAATATGCCAAACCACTGAGTAATAAGACCATTCTCTTGAATGTTGAATAATATTGATGAAAATAAAGATAACATTCACTACCCTGAAACGTTTTAAAGAATAGATCTGTCTCTATGGCCTGCAAATTTGAGACTAAAATGTTCGCAATAAGACCCTTGTGTAAGATTTGACCTTTTACTTCGAAGCAATGTTAGGAAATGTAAGGTAAATGAAGAATTCAGTGACTTTTCCTCGGTTTACAAAGAGAGAGAGAGAGAGAGAGAGAGAGAGAGAGAGAGAGAGAGAGAGAGAGAGAGAGAGAGAGAGAGAGAGAGAGAGAGAGAGAGAGAGACTTGTGGAAGATAAGTACACTTTCTTTTTGTTAGTCGGGCTTTATAATTTACATTTTGGAGCATCATTGTTTCCCAGATTTACTTAGGAACTAATTTTATGGCAAATCTCCCTTTTAACTGTTTTGTTATTCTAACGACGTTTCAATGAAATATTTAAGATATAGTATGGATAGTATGGATTCATTTTACTCCCCAAGTGTAAAATATACTTCACTATATTCTTCTTAGTAAATAATTGACGAGAGACCCATTGTCAATATATGTACTATTTTAGTTGATAATAATTTCGTCGGATCCCGGGCGCGAACCTAGGAACCAAGCTGTGTGGTTAAAGGCGCTTCACTGTGCGTCCTGATTCCTTAGTTCCTAGGTTCGCACCCGGGATCCAACGAAATTATTATCTATTAAAATATTCCCCTTCGGTTAACATACATGAAAATATATTAATTCCAAGGTAGAGCGAATTGGATATTAAAGGACATTTGTAGCTTAATGCGTATATATTAATCACGGTGATATTGATTTTAGACATATATTTATATATATATATATATATATAATATATATATATATATATATATATATATATATATTATATATATATATCAAACCGTTTAGATACGTTCTCGCGACTACACACTAAGTATCTTAATTTTATTCAGGAATAGTTAGAGGATACCAACTGTCGCGTGCCCACCGCGCTAATCAATGACTTGGCTCAATTTAGATGCCATTGCAACAAGACAACTAATCAGTGACTACGATGGACCAGCGGACAGAATAGTAGGAAAATACATTGAAAAATATACAAGGCTACCAAACTGTTTCAAAAGAAACGCTTTGCGTCCACTAAAATAAAGTATTATTTCACTAAGAATGCAAAGAAATTGCAGGATTTTATAGAACCCCGTGGCTAGGTAGCTGTTGCTCAATAACACTTTGGATCCCGGCTTTGGTGAGCCTTTTTAGTCTTTTAATACCCCTGGCAAAATGAGAGACTCTTTCGCTGCATTAACTTCATCGACGACATCAATTTCGTGCACTGAGAATTTCATCATCGGATTATCGCTTTCATTGCTTTTAATTACCCTGATGGTGTGCGGCAGTTCTTGCAAAACAGCCATGCTCTCAACTTTTATCAGGAAGACCAGAATGCTTCCTGTGTTTAAATTCGTCTTTTATCGCTTACTTCATTTGACGGGTAAACTATGGAAAAAGTCCAATTTTAGATAGTAAGAATTATATTTTTTCTGATGGGCTTAATTCAAGAAACATAAATTTAAAATATCCCCTCTATCTTAAACGATCAGTAGTTTTGGCACCATTTTATAATTCTGTTCTTTCTTGTCGAAGAAGTAATACTATGTAGATATCAAGATTAGTTTCCCAACGTTCTGAATGATTTGCATCCCGTAGCACAGGTATGAAACTAAGCATCATTATAGAGTTATTAAGATCGAACCAGGAGAATAGTACGTGAAAGGTTCTGGGCACCTGAAGAATTAGAAGACCCATGCCTTCATGGATGTCAGATGGGAGACAAGGGGTGACTGGCGATTCCTGAAGGTGAAGGCACAGAAGAGACATTATACTCTGTTTTTTTCCATCTGTCCATCCGCCTGTGGTGTTTGCGCATAGTAACACTTCGTCCCGGGCTTTAAATAATATCCTATTTCGAATATTAACGGTGTAATTCGCATACAGTAAATTATTAAAACATTTTTCAGTTGCAAATGTACACCAAGATATCCTTTTATTTATCTAAAACTTACACACAGTGTAACTATTTAAACCGGGACGCAGTGTTACCATGCGCGACCACGACAGGCGGATGGACAGATGGAAAAAAAGAGTATAGTGACGGAATTTCTGGGAGGCTCTGCGTCTCGTGGAGAAGAAGGCGATGAATTCATGTAGATATACTATATCACTGCATGATTTAAAATCATATTTTTTTTCCTTGTCAATTCTCGTATTAAAATGACAATCACAGTCCTAATGGTTCGTGAACAACCTTACTGATGACAGCCAGTAAAGATTTCTCATTTACACCTGTCAAAGGTACCAATGACATTGCTTTAAAAGTGCTTTTTACCTACTGCAGTGGCACCATCTACTGTTTCCCCTTGAGAGTTTTATGTTTACCGTACATGTATGTTTTGGTATTCCATCTTTATTTTTAATTTTCAATATTGCAAATTATACTTGTTTATTTTACTCATGGCTCTCTGTTCATTTCCACGTCGCTTTAAAGGTAAAATGATTTTTTTTTTGCAAGAAGGGAATTATGAATTACGAAATATACTTATTTGTTGTTTCATTAAACACAACTTACGTATTCTCTTTTAAGTCTTAGACCCAATTATAGCTTCCTTTTAACTCATGAGACTTATAAGAAGCTTAATGTTGACATATCATATCACGCACAAGTCTTTTTAGTTTCTACTGAGATGCCTTTTTGAATGTCTGTCCGCCCTCAGATCTTAAAAGCCACTGAGGCCATAGGGCTGTAAACTGGTACCAAATTGCAGCCCATCCCTCTAGCCTCAGTAATTTTGTTTAAAGGTTAAAGTTAGTCATAATCGTGCGTCTAGCAACGGTATAGACCAGGCCACCACCGGGCCATGGTTAAAGTTCCATGGGCATGGGCTGCTACAGCATTATACCGAGAGCACCGAAAGATCGATCTATTTTCGGTAGCCTTCATTATATATATAATATATCTATATCTATATATATATATATATATATATATAATATATATATATATATCATATATACATATATATAATCTATATCTATACATACATACTATATATATATATATACTCGCTGTGCAGAAAACTCGATTGCGCCGAAGTTTTTTCGGTACGTATTTTACTTCTTTAAGGTTTTAGTTGATTATGATCGTGCGTCTGACAACGCTATAAGGCATGCCACCACCGGGCCGTGGCTGAAAGTTTCATGGACTACGGCTCATTCAGCATTATACGCTGTACAGGAAACGTTATTGTAACAAAGATACTTCGCTACATTTTTTACTTGTTTTCATAATGAAACTAATTTCGAAGAAGAGATTCATTTCTTAGTGTGCCTTGATGACTGCAACATTATTTGACGGATGACTCTACCGCGTGTTCTAGAATAGGTCTTGCCAAGGAATTCTGGTATACTTACACGAATAACAAGCAGACAAGCATTCTCTCTCTCTCTCTCTTCTCTCTCTCTCTCTCTCTCTCTCTCTCTCTCTCTCTCTCAAGAAAGGATATCCTTTATGTGCATAAAGGCTAAAATGTGGCATCGAAGGGATGATGCAAAACTCCTTTAGTAATGCCTCTTAGGAATGCCTTCACCATTCTCATGAACACTATCTTATATAGTTATATTAAGAATACAGAAAATATTCATTAAATTAAAATGCACTTGGTATATATAAAATGACCTTACCTTCCAACGACAATGAAAAAGTAGCCTCATCATTTTATAATCTGTTATAATATATGTCATTATAATTTTAGACTTTCCCTTTATAACCCTCAGATTTTTTTATAGTTTGTTCCTGGTTATTAATGTGCATGTCAAGCTGAAATTATAAAGGATTTTCAGGAATTTGCATCACAGAGAATCCGTAAATCAGAGAGACGACCCTTCAAAGCTTTCTCCTGTTTCTTTCTTTGCTTTCCGGGTTTATTCATTAGTGCTTAATGAGGTCATTAATTATCAACTTTCTTATTACATTATTTAAATATCGCAGACTCTGTTATTAGTGGTGTCAAGGTAATGGTGCATCTCTTGTTTTTTTTTTCTGTCTCCCTCTCTCTCTCTCTCTCTCTCTTTCTCTCCAAGAATTGGTACGAAGGACAAAGAGAAAGTGCCCTAATTAATAGAGGGGAAGTTAAGGTAAATTGCAGAGTGATTATCGGTCCTCTCGCTTGAGTCACCGCAATTTACTTCAACACCAGAATCATTTCTGATTCACCTTCCTCCATTAGGGACATTCGTGTAAGTCATCAGCAGGTGAAGTAATTGCACATATCATAACAAAGATTACAAATACGTTTGTCCGTTTGTATGCGTGTTCATATTTCGCTGAGTTAGATACGGATTTTACAGCTGGTAGCAGCTATTAGTTCGCTTTATCTTTTCGTTGTCTTAATGAGAGGTTTTTCACTACTTCCGCTTATGTGTTTATATCTTAATCACATTCGGGCCAACATCTATTGAGTTGCCATGTTGCATTCATTGATATCCTGGTGAGACTGAAGTAAGACAACCCCCCCCCCCCCCCTCTCTCTCTCTCTCTCTCTCTCTCTCTCTCGTGTCTCTTTTTACTGAACTTAAGTGAAAGAGAGATTTCTGTTTGTGTCGCTTTTTACTGTATAGGCAAGCGAGAGAGAGAGAGAGAGAGAGAGAGAGAGAGAGAGAGAGAGAGAGAGAGAGAGAGAGGGGGGGGGGGGGAGTTTGTAAACGCTATGATGTGCATATCGTTTTATACTTCAATGTCAAATATTATGATTCATGAGCATCATACGAACAGTGTGGTATATTGCAGCCTTTGTGTTAATAAAAAAGCAAAAATCGGTCGGTTGTCAAGGTTATGATGTTTTTATCAAGAAAGTAAAATATGAAAGTTACATGATATTATACACCGCACGTATTGTACTTTTCGGCTGACATGTCGATATCATCTGATACAACACAACGTATTTTACAAAAATAAATCATTGTGATCATAGTAAGCTTACGTATATGATAAAAAGGATTTTAACCTTGCACAATTGTTTTATATGTTATCGATAGAGGTTCGCCAATGTGATATAGGTGAATATATCCGTCTGCATAAAGAATGCAATGTCATAGCTTATATTTCTGATGGCATAAATTCAAACCACTCACGAAGCCACTAGAATAATAACAATGAAAAGATTTTAATTCCTCACTAGAAGTCGGTAAGGAAAGTAAACTCTTTAGAATTAAACAAATAGCTAATTATTATAATTGAATAATTTTACGACAAATCATGAAAAAAACTAATTCGTATTTTCACATTTTGTTTAAATAAAAGTTTTTACTAGAAATGAATGCATGAGGAATTTATTGTACCTTTATATTTCTTATAACATAGTTCATTTACATAATATGCAGATAAAATTAAGCCTGAAATAAGGTCTCTCATTTTGACGTTCACAGTCTGTCTGTCACAAACTTAATTGATACTGGGAAAGACTGAATTGGGAAAAACTCTCTATCGCGAGAGTCTATATAATGTTCTCCTTAGAACAAAAGACTGAATTGTTACGGAGATGTTTTCAAAACATCGTTTACAAAATCGACGTTGTCAGATTTTTCTGAAGAAGCTGAAAGTCTGCTTTAACGGTGTTGGGGAATAGACACTAATCGCTCCCTTGCAAACAGAAGAGGCGTCATGGATTTTTATTCAGTGCTAATCGGTGATGTAGATTAGCCTAAATGCTATTAAGAAGTCACCAAATGAGCTAGATGGAATGGGAAAACGTTAAAATTAAGTTTCAGAATCAAGTTTTACGGGAATTGAAGTCTTGAGTTTTTTAATCAAGTTTTACGGGAATTGAATTCCTGAGTTTCTGAATCTAGTTTTACGGGAATTGAACGCCTGAGTTTTTTAATCAAGTTTTACGGGAATTGAACTCTTGCGTTTCTGAATCAAGTTTTACGGGAATTGAACTTTTGAATCTCTGAATCAAGTTTTACGAGAATTGAACTTCTGAGGTTCTTAATTAAGTTTTATGGAATTGAACTTCAAGTATATGAGTGACTCAGCACAAATAAAAAATAAGATAAAAGTTTCGGGGAAAATAGCGGAAATAAAAAAAAATTACGTTATAAGAATGTCGGTTACGAAGATTATGACACATTCTGTTGAATACTAATAATAAAGATTATGCATAAATATAAAAAAATCAGAGTAAACTAGCACGTCTTCTAACATTCAGTTTTGAACTGTTTTCTGGATAACAATGTTTCAAGTCTACTGAATTTTCGTAAAATTGGAAATGTTCGTAATATGGTTTATTTCTCTGTCAGACTCTAATTTATAAATGAATTTGCATCATACTTTTCCAATATGCGGACGGGAAATTACCCATATCTCTTTTTATTTTAATCAATTTTCTGTTCGACCATAGACTTCAATTAAGGAACGCATGAGGGGAACAGGTAATATTCACGGATAATAGATGAATAATGTCTTTTCGCTTGGTTAGAAATGAAGAATAAACTAAACTGGAAGCATATCATACGAATAGTGAATGAAGTAATACTTATTTTTTTTTTTTTGCTTGTATTATTCACTAAAAGACCAAAGAATATAAAAAACATGGCAAGATCAAATATAGCTTGCAGATGGCCTTTGAGGCTTTGTCCTTAATCTCTGGGGTTAACTTTGGTGCTGGAAATGCACGCATGGCTGGTGAAATGAAATCTCTCTCTCTCTCTCTCTCTCTCTCTCTCTCGAATTAAAGAATTAAAACTTTGTTATAATAACCACTGTAATCGAGCCTCCCTATTTTTCTTTTAGCTTACATCAGATTCTCCATATACATAAGGATTGATTAAGACTGAGATTAATATAACGAGCAAACATTAAGCTTTTCCTGCCTGTTTATTACATAACTGAGAATTTTACATAATTCATCGTGTTCAGAATTATAAATTGTATAAATTTGATCAATCAAGGCTTTTCATCTGCAAATTCATCCGATCGCCTATCGGTTACATGTTATAATTGCAGAATGGAATGCAGTAATGACAGCATTCAGGCGAAGAGTTAATTAGATTTATGCGAATTTAAAATCACGCTGCTATCTTGTTATTTATGGTAATTTGGTGGACTGATATCCAACTTGCAGCTGGTAGTTACAGTAAATTCGCTCTGACTTTGATTCATCATAAACAGTCGTCAACTGCCAAAATCGAATTTGTGTGAATACATGACCAATAATCTCTCTCTCTCTCTCTCTCTCTCTCTCTCTCTCTCTCTCTCTCTCTCTCTCTCTCTCTCTCAATTGGTCTAACTTTTTCTGAGGGGAAGTGGAGCTAGATACACAAGCAATCATACATAGGATAAAGAATTGGAGTATGGAGACGCTGTGGGCAGGTGTCTTGTTTTTTTTTTTTTTTTTTTTTTTTTTTTTGCTCTATTGGCTCTTGGCCCTTTCACTGTTGTTCTGTGTTTCCGTTTTTATTCTGCTTGTATTCATTATTAATTAAATAGGTATTTAATGATGGTGTTGGTAAACATTTACTGTGTATATCTTTTACTACTTATACGCAATTGATATGCAATCGCAATTTCAGTCTGGAAAATGTATCAATCTGATACGAAACGTCGGCGCATAATAAATGGCTAAGACAGATCGCGTCTCCATACTCCAATTCCTTATTTATACACATCATCATTAACCATTTCCTAGTTTACAACAACCTGGTTTTCATAGTTCAGAACTATGAGAGAGAGAGAGAGAGAGAGATTGATTTTTTGAGATGAGAGAGGAGAACGAGAGAGAGAGAGAGGAGAGCAGAGGTGAGAGAGAGAGTGAGAGAGAGAGAGAGAGAGAGAGAATTTTCTAAGCCAAGTCCATGATGTTGGTGCCGTAGACAAATAGTCGATAAATTGCCTTAACTTCTTAAAAGTCTCATTATAACATACAGCCAAGTCAAACATTTTTTTCTAAGCAAATATGTTAATTTTTAAAAAGAAAACCCTTTTGCGTCTGTGTAGCTAAGCAGGTGTTGTGAATTATTATTAAGGAAATGTAGCTGTTCACGGTAACACTGAATTTAACAAGTGATCGTTGTATTTGTGATTTACTGAATAAGTTACTGTAACCTTTCATCTGCCAGTTTCAAACATTTTGAAGGATTCGTTCTTTTAATTTTTTTGTTCTGGATCGCAGGAGGAAGCGGCATAAAACAATAAACTATGAAAAAAGATCTCGAGAGCGTTAAATAATCCAGTCTGTTTTACTCTGTTGATAGATGACTGATCCTTAATACCGTACATTTGAAAAATAGGCTGTAAATGAGAATTATTGTAGATTATTTTGAAGTGAAATTAGGATAATTTAACTTTTCCAAAAAGATTGTTGATATGAAAAACGTAAACCTACGTTAATGCGCACTATACGTAAGTAAAGACTTCTTTCATTTAATTAATTATAGGAACCAACTTTTTACTAAAGAGACTCCCTCGAAAGTTAGCAAAAAAAGAAAGAAAAAAAAGCAAGTCCTCAAGAATAACATTACACAATCAATTCAGTTCAGTTAAATGGGTGAGTAATTGATTTTCATAACTTTACCTGTAAAGAAATATAGCACTCACAAGTAATAGATAGCCTGAAAAAAATTACCTCAGTTGCGTGATCGGTATGGTTTTTGCCTGCCACCTCGGGGGCCGCGAGTTCGATTCTCAGTCATTCTACTGAGGGGCCAGAGATGTGTATTTCTGGT
>NC_087207.1:28020843-28040843 GCF_015104395.2 Macrobrachium nipponense | reverse complement strand
TCCCTGACTCACCAGTGTATATTTCTTACAATAATTATCACTAGTCATTACGTTTAGTAAAATACTTCCTATAATGCAGTGTTTTCAAAATTTTTTTGGTCCCATGCACCCTTTCATCATCTGTCAAATATCATTCCCCTACTGGCCCCCTCTCCCATTCCAACAACATTTCCAAAATTACCTTCCTCAAAAGGTGCATTTCAAATAATATACAACAAAATACTAGTACAAACACACAAAGCTATCGGAGAGAAAGCCCAGGTGACCTCCAGTAGTGCGGGCCGATGCACACTGCGTTTTGTGTAGTCTGAGAGCTTGTTTGAGCCTTCCAATCTGTGGTCACACTTACCCCCTGAAACTCTGAAATTTTCCCCTGGTTGAGGACCACTGCTTCAACACACGCATTGCATTCATTTTGCTGTCAAGTGCATTATCCATCACTTACTGTCGTGTTTTTTTTTCTTTTTTTTTATGTTAGGGTTCACGAGTTGATAAAGCGTGGAGTTTTGCAATCTCTTGTTGTAATGTAGCATCGAAGTTGAATCATCCGATAGGAGGTTTGATGTATTCGGTTTCTTTATATAGCTTTTTTGATCGTATTAACTTTTCATAAGTGGATATCTTCATCTTCCCAATTCGTCTACTTCTTTATTCATAATCCCTGTTTTAGTGAGTCTTTTCTGTTCCATATTGTTTTATGGAATAACAAATTACTGACTTTTGTATTCGGTTAATGACCTTATTTAATCTTTTTAATGTTAGAATGAACAGATATATTTCCTATATTTCAACTGAAACTGAAGTTATTTAAACAAATATTAGTTTTATTTACTTATCAATTAGTATATGTTCTCATTCGCAGGATGGTGTAACATATTTTCATACTCCCTTGCAATGTATAAATTTTGCAAATGATTATTCAAAACACGTTAACTGAGCAGAATACTTATTTATTATTCATTACTATTACCCGAGATCGGCAGGTCTCTATTAATTTTCAAAACTTTGTTTCTGGTTGGAAATTATTATAGATATCAGGTTTAGTTTTCTGTAAAAGAGAACTATTGAGACGACTTTGTCTGTCCGCCCTCAGATCTGAAGAACTACAGAGGCTAGAGGGCTGCAATCTTGTGTGGTGATCATCCACCCTCCAATCATCAAGTATACAAAATTGAAGCCCTCTAGCCTCAGTAGGTTTTGTTTAAGGTTGAAGTTAGCCATGATCGTGCGTCCATAAACGCTATAGTACAGGCCACCACCTGGCTGTGACTGAAAGTTTTATGGGTCGCCGTTCATGCAACATCATATGTTGTACAGAAAGCTAATGCGCCGATGTTTTTCGGCTCATTTTGTACTTGTTCATTCTTGGAATTTATTACCTCCTTAATGCCAACTTAACTTTATTTTTTCCAGAAGTTGAAAAGAATCACTGTCAAATATTCCAGGTTTGGACAAAATCAAGTTTCCGACTAAATTTTTTATTCTTTAGACTTCCAAGCTTCGTAGGAATGACGGAGTTTCAACAGAAGCTAAGTCAACTGAAAGTAAATTTCCGCTGAAGGAAATATAAAGCCAAAGGAAAATTTTCCAAGACGTATTCTGTTTCCTGCCTAAGAAGTGCAGGAAGAGTGACAATAACATTTGTAATCTGTGTAGCAGAGGGTTTTCAATTATTTGTTTCTTAGTGTCATTTTCTTCTGCAATCGGAAATTAGTTTTCTTATCTCCTTTCCCTCAATAATAATATTATTTAAAGAATGGATAAGAAACTCTTGGCAATATCTCACAATGTCCCATATTCTGAGAGAGAGAGAGAGAGAGAGAGAGAGAGAGAGAGAGAGAGAGAGAGAGAGAGAGAGATAGCAATCATGATCAGAGCAGAAATTCTGGACTAGTAGAGGTGACGACGTAGATGAATTGGCGTCAGTTATCGAAACAGCTCGATCGACTCCCAGATAAAGATTGAAAGTCTGAATCATTGCCTCGCACATTGGGCCCAAAAGGAACGAAACTGGGGTCCTGTGAAGATCAGGAATGTTATTTGCAAACAGGATTTACCTTCGATAAATGTTTCGTCGTCTTGCGATGATGGCATTCGCTCAGGGTATCAATCTTTACCCATTTATTGTTTACGCAGTTGTTATTTTTAAAGTCAGATCTTATACCACTGGGTGTCCATAAAGTCGCAGTACCATTACAAGTATTTATTGCTTGTGATGGTACTGGGACTTTATGGACACCCTGTATATCTCCCTAGATTTACCCCTGAAGTAAAGCGACACATTGATTTCCAGTTTTGCATTTTGCTTACATATTCATTTATTGTTTCTCATGAGAGTATTAGGTGCTCCTGCCTAAACTATCGAAGACTAGTATCAGAGAAGAAAGTAAGAACAGTAACGGTGGTAAAAAAAAAAAAAAAAAGAATCAACATGGATAAAATAGTTACCATCCCTCTCTCTAGCCCCCTTATATATATATATATATATATATATATATATATATATATATATATATATATATATATACGTGTGTGTGTGTATTTGTGTGCTGGGTTGGACAAAGGGATAGATTCAATAGCATTTTTGATTTTTGCAACGTCTTATAATAAGTCTGGGCCAGTTTCTATATCCAGTGGATTTGATGGCGTCAACTTCGAAGTAGGAACCGACAATTTTCGCGTCAGCGTAATTTGCCTTGACTGAATCGAATTTTCCTCCGATCCTCCTTAGTCCCAGAGCTTTTCGAATATGGTAGTTTTCCTCCTACTCGAAGTCATTTTGAATTCTTTCAGATTAGACACATTCTCCCCCTTCTCTTGAAGATCAGCTAGGTTCTTATAACCGAATCAAGTTCTGTTCTAGAGATAAACCAGCACATCTCTCTAATAGGCGCTTCTGAAATTTATTTCTTATGTAAAATATGTTCTGATATATTAATGTTCTTTGTTAGTAAATATTAATGCCAGTGAACAGACTAATACCTCTTCTAATGCTAGTTATGAACGTTCTGATACGTCTTGTCATTACTCGTCTTGATTTTTTTTTCATTAAATTAGGCTTCTTCTGAAAAATGCTCTAATCCTCTTGTAGTGTTTCACCTTATCCACTGTTTTTTTTTACAACTATCTTGATTACGCTACGAAGTTTACATGTGATCCGATGATCTCTCAAGTTATTTTCATACAGTATCACTATCATTGTCTAATTGACTCATGTTCAGAATAGTTTTAATAATCCTTCTTTATAATTATTCATAGTGTTCCTCTTTTTATACTCTTATTTAGCTTGCTTTTTTGTTTGCTTGTTTGTTTAATAGTCTTGGTTAAATCTTGTAACTCAATTTTCGACCTTTCCCCTTCGTCTAAAGGACTTGAAATTGTGCGTGGATACCCAATCCCGGTAACAATATAACTTTACATAATCAATAGGTCAGCAGTGACCTCTAGTGACCCTACAGTTACTTCTTCCCTTATCTCAGGATTTGTATGAAACTTTTGGAATTTTTCACAATTTCTTTGACTCGGTAGAATTACTTAATAACTGAGTATTTCTCAAACCTTCTTTGGCCCTAAAGGATGTCAATTTCGTTAGCTAATCTTAAATCGGTTACAATTTCTGTCAAAACTAAAAAGTGTGTAAACACTCTTTAGTTTTTATTAATGCACTAAAAATTGAAAAATAATTTTTTTGGGACACGCAATGATTTTCTTACAATTAATGTCTACAAAAATCAAAGTGTGGGCGCCAAACATGGAAGGAAATGCTACAAGAAATTTAATTATATGTATATATATACTATATATATATATATATATATATATATATATCTATATATATATATATATATATATAAGTCATATCACATTTCCGTGATTCATATACATATATCGAGCTACAATGTCCTTTAATATCTAATCGCTCTACCTCGGAATTAATATATTTTCATATATGCTTAACCGAAGGGGAATTTTTTCTCGATAATAGATTTGCCTGGACCAGGGCGCGAACCTATGGATCCTTTCAAACCCAGGAACGTCAGTGAAGCTTTTCCTACTACACCACTCGCGGTGGTGTAGTAGGAAAAGAAAAAGCTTCACTGACGTTCCTGGGTTTGAAAGGATCCATAGGTTCGCGCCCTGGTCAGGCAAATCTATTATCGAGAAAAAATTCCCCTTCGGTTAAGCATATATGAAAATATAATTAATTCCGAGGTAGAGCGAATTAGATATTAAAGGACATTGTAGCTCGATATATATATATATATATATATATATATATATATATATATATATATATATATATATATATATATATATATATATATATATATTTTTTTTTTTTTTTTTTTTTTTTTGTTTTTTTTTTTTTTTTTTTTTTTTTTTTTCCTTTGCATGTTTGGCACCCACGCTTTTATTATTGTAGACACGATTAACCGTAAGAAAATCTTGGTATGTCACAAAAAATATATTTTTTACTTTTCAGTGCGTTTTATAATAATAGCGTCCTTTAAAATAATTTTTTACAAATTTTTCTGAACTTTTGTCTTCATATAACAGATTTTCTTGAAGACCTGTGGATAAAGAAGTTCTATTTTTATTATTTACTTGAACAAGATTGTTGTAATATATACAATCTTTTATTTACCTTGTTATAGGCTTAATCTTTCCTTTTTACTAAGTCATTCTTTCATCTTCAATAAATTTTTCTTTCAACCAATCACCACCTGTTTTGAACGCTCTCTCTCTCTCTCTCTCTCTCTCTCTCTCTCTCTCTCTCTCGGTGTTTCAAGGACCTCTTTACTCTTAGGCCAGTGACGCAATATCTCTTCAGTCCTCTTTTGACACGGCAAGAACGACACTTTCGCATAAATATTGCATCTTCGAAGGGTTCGTCCTTTCATTCTAGTAAAATTATTATCTAAAGAAAAATGGTCGAAAAGTTCCTTTTATTAATAAAGCAAGTTCAAACGACAACTCTTTGCGTGTGAGAGAAAACTAGCCAAGGCTTGTAGCCCTCCACATGAATTGGTTATATTGGTCTTTGTACTGGATCTTTTGTCTCACTTCGTCAGTGATTACATTTTGACTCTGCCTCTCCTTCCTTTCAAAGCCATTGAATCATAGCCTTCATAATAGTCTTATCCTATTCATTCTACATGGCCAAACACGGTGAAGACAGTGATAAATCTTACTCTCTTAGCATCGAAATTGTAATTAATTTCTCTGTCTTCATTGTCCTGCATTTAACATAGATATTCCATTTCACGTACTTCAGATTCATACTCATTCATATGCAACGAACCCATTTCAATTTATCAGGGGAAATTAAGAAAAATTCCTTAATTGTCAATAACACTGAAATTGCCACAATATATCGTTTATGAAATGATCAACGGATTTTATTAGTTTCTTCTTAGTGATGCAACTTTAATAATAGATCAAACCCGCAAGTTTTTTTTTTTTTTTTTTTTTGGGGGTGGGGGGGGGCGGGGTTGGTGGCGGTGGTCCCGTTGGGGAGCAAAAATAGATATTATCATTCGTTACTCTTATCACGATGATAACTTATTTTCACTTTGCCAACAAATTCTCTCTCTCTCTCTCTCTCTCTCTTCTTCAATTATAAATATTTCAATGAAATAAAAGTTTTCCCATTAGAAATTTTGGGAACTACTAGGCTGAGACGATTAAATATAACCCCTTGGAAACACTTCCCTAAGAGGCAAAGATATCCAATGGTTAAATCAGTAGAGTAAGTTGGTCGGAGATCATGGCAAGTGTGATAACTAGAGAATGTCCTTGCTTCATTAATCCAGAACTCCTGAAGTTGCCTATTCACTAGTCAGTAAGTAATGAGGCAGTGCGCTCTCTCAGTCCTCCTACTGTAGCAATAGGGAAACTCTGGGAGACTTTGTCGAATATACCACTGTCGTGGGGTATTTCAGGATTAATAGAGTTCCAGAGTTAGACCGTTCCGTTGTCACTGCGCATATTTGAGATGTCATTGGTAGGTGGCCATAAAAGAAAACCAAGAAAACAAGTAAATGAAGGGCTGATTAACTTCATGTTTGCACACTTATTTTAAAGACAATTGCATTTCTCCGAGCATATTAAAGAGGACAGGTGTGTGGTGTTGGGAAAAAGAAATGTGCTAATGCATTAAACATTAAAGTAGGCAGAACTAATTATCACTTACAATACAAGAGACGCTGAAAGATGATCTTGTTGTCAAAAGCAAAATGTAACATTCAGGATCGCTTAACTTTAATCTCACTTACTTATGTTTTTTGGAACAGCAATAAAAGCTGGTGCTGGTCACACTTTGTGTTCTCGCATCTCACCCTCTCTTAGACTGTGAATTCCACCACACAGAGCAGTGTGGTTGCTGGTAAATGATAGTCGCACAATAGTCAGCAGTTTGCAGGAGCAACTGAGTCAATGTTGCTGGATTCAAAATGTCACAGTTCCGCTGCAAAATTAAGGTTCAGTTCCCTCTTGGTGAGGACTGCTACTCTTCCAAGCCACCAATTGTGGATGTTGTGCGGTTGACTAAATGTAAACACTTTGCCAGGAAGGTTCTGCCCATGTGGCAGTACTCATATGTGCTTGTGGGCGTGTAAGTGTGTTAAGACCACGTTTTCTTACAGGTCATGAGTTTCCCCTTACCATCAAGGGGGCGAGGTTTTGATTCCTGAGTTGCGAGGTAGATGAACTGTTTAGGCAAGATTTGATAACCTGCAAATACGGATTTAATATTTTTTGAAAAAGAGTATAGGCCTTATAACCGCATGAACAAAGATATGCTGAGTGTACACACATACACACACGTTATTTATATATATATATATATATATATATATATATATCATATATAATATATATATCTAAAGATAAATGCACGAAGGAAAAATAAACGAAGGAGTCTGCGAGATCTTTCGACTTAAAAGCCCTTACTGAAGCAGATACTGACAAAAAAAACGAGAAAAGACAAAACAAGAAGGTTCGTATAACTGACAGATAGGGATTATTGAAAAGGATTAGTGCCTAGAATCCGGACACACCTGGAAGATAAGAAACCTTCCCAAACAAGCATAAACAAAAGGGTGCAATTAAAGGTTTAACGACAATCATCTCAGATACAATCTCCAGACAATTAAAGGATTATAGGGTGTTGGCTTTATTATAACAAATGCCTAATACATAAGAAAAAATAGGGAAAGATTTATGCTATCCTTCACATATTAGACATTTGTTATAATAAAGTCCACAAAAAGTTTTATACTGAAAATAACACACACAAAGAAAATTCTAAGAAAACATTCTCAGTTTGCCTTATTTTAACGGATTTGAAACCATTCAACCATTGTTAAAAGCTTTTCAATGTCAACCTTGTTTTTCTTCTATAATAACACACTAAAAAGAATGTTAATAAAAAATGGACCCCAGAGAAAGCAACAACATAATATATAAAATTCCATGAATGGATTGTTCCTCATTCTATTTCTCGGACAGTCCAGCAAGGGCTTAGAAGTAAGGCTAAGCCAGCATAAATACTCTGTAAAAACTGGGCAAAAATCTAATGCAATTATTTATTCATTTAAGTGAAAACAAACACCGAATTAATTGGATTGACAGTCAGTAATTGCACAGTCAAGAGATGTCTTATCACGAAATCTTTTAGAATCTGCTTTAATACAACTTAACTTTGTATGTAATTTTCAATGTTAGTCGTGGCCTTTTTCATTTAGACCCTTGTATCTGTAACATGTTTAAGAATGACCTCAAAATATATTAATTACTGACTTAAATAAAAATCAGTTGCCTTAGAGTTATTAAATTTATTGTAATGTATGTCTGTCATGTTTTGTGAATATGGTTTTGTTTACCAGGTTCCGTATAGCTGTCACTATAATCCATTTAATTGACTGGAGGATTGTATCTGAGATGATTGTCTTAAACCTTTAATTGCACCTTGTTTATGCTTGTTTGGAAGGTTTCTTATCTTCCAGGTGAGTCGGATTCTAGGCACTAATCCTTTTTATAATCCCTATCTGTCAGTTATACGAACCTTCTTGTATTGTCTTTTCTCGTATTTTGTCAGTATCTGCTTCAGTAAAAGGGCTTTTAAGTCTTTTTCCCCCCCCCGAAAGATCTTGCAGACTCCTTCGTTATTTTTCCTTCGTGGCATTTATCTTTATTTATGGATTTATCACGTTCCTAACTTTGCGTGATTCTGTTATACATATATATATATATATATATATATATAATATAATATATATATATATAATATATATATATATATATATATATCTATATATATATATATACATACATACATATAGCACACAAATAAAAGAGAACACACGACAATCACCTGCCCACACCACAAAACAAAACGCACATATAAAGGTGTGCTTGTGTTTGTGTGTGTGTGTGTGTGTGGGCGGTTGATTGTCCTATGTGTTTGTTGTAGGGTAATAAACTGATTATTTCTAGTTTTGTTATGGTAAAGTACCATATTAGCAAAAACATTGGAACCCATATATGAAGAAAATCTTGAATTACTTGAGTCGAATATCAGGGCTATAATGATCAAAATTTTCTTGGTAATCGTCTTTCAGATCTTAACTGCGTAGCAGTTTCGTTTTGAATCCAGCCGAAGGTAACGGAAAGAATGATAACAATTGTTTACTTGGAAAAGCTGGGAAAAATGAGCCAATTCTCCAAACAGTGGTTTGCATTGCAATAGTTTCATCATTAGTTTGTCAGAAAATCCAGTCAGCACTTGACACATGATCACGTATTTTTTCATCAGATGAATTCCCACATGTGAGATACCGAGGAGAGCTTTGATATCAATTTATTAGAGGGTATGGTGGGGATGAAAAGGTGCAGCCTTTACGGTAATTGTTTGGCTCCTGAAGGCGCTGTTGCTTATGTAAACCTGTGTGGCCAGGTGGTGGTTGGTTGCGAGTGATCTACGGACCTAATAAACAAAAAATTGACCATTGCTTGTAAGATACAAATACTATGCAAATTTTGCATAGGTTTAAAAAGTATGAGTGGTGCAAATCGATCAACTAATTCTGGCATAAGTATCATTAAAATTTATATAGACACGATACGTGACTTGGGAAGTAAAAGTCTTTCCAGAAAAAAAAAAAAACATATTTTTTTTAAACAACAGTTTTAGGCATGCAAAGCACAACCTATGCAAAATTTTGCATATGCTTAAACGTGAATGGTGCAAATCAGATCAAATAATTCTGGCATAAGAATAATTAAAAATTTATAGAGACACGATACGTGACTTGGAAAGTAGTCTTTCCAGAAAAAAAAAATGTATTTAAACAGCAGTTTTAGGCATGCAAAGCACAGCTTCAAAATTCCATTCCATAGATCACAGCGCTGCAGTATAAACTTTTAATAATTCCTGTAAAGAAGACTTGCTAAGCTGTGTGTACGAATTTGTAATAGGCTTACAGTATCCTGTTAAATACGGTTAACATTTTTCTGCAGGTTTTGTAGTAAAAGTTTCGCTCAGGGAATGATATAATACATTGTTTTTACCAGAGAGCCTTTTTGTTATCGAAATCAACTAGATCATTCGGTTGCCTTTTTATGCAAAGTAAATCAATCATTGTTCTCTGATGATTGTTGGTCAAGAAGTCAAAATTCATGTACAAGGTTTGTTATGCCCTTTTTTTTATTTTTTAAACTTAGTTATTATAACTATATATGTGCGTAACATTTTTGTTCTGCGTTTACTTCATAATTAAGGGAACCTCTTAGTTTTAAACCTTAGCATAAATTAATTTTAATTGAAATCACGAATTTTCCGTTTCATTCGTATGGAAAAAGGCATCTGTTCACTCTCGACGTGGTTCGGAAGTCACGTAAGACCGTTGGTCCCGTTGCTGAATAATCACTGGTTCCATGCAACGTAAAAACACCATTCAAACAAACAAAACATACAAACGTATGGACAAGGGCTTGCTACATTATCTCAATGGTGACAATAAGAAGATGACATGAGAGAAAAAGTTTAATCTTATCCCTTAGAATACCCACGAATTAGAAAATGCAAATGTGTCAAAAGGGAATAACGCATTACAAAAGTTTACTTCTTACGAAGAAACTCGAGATCTTAAGGCCCAGATCATTGATGTTTTTGCGGGATCTCCTTTTTACGAGTTCTGCAGCTGCCAAAAGTTGCGCCTGTAACCTGAGATGCTTCTCTTTAGTGGCCCAAACGAGGGTTTCTGGATGCTCGAGTTTTCATTGACACACGAAGCTGCGTTCGGGAGTTTTGCATTTTATTGTAAGTAGTGAGACTAGGTCAAGGTCAGATCCTGAGGATTTTGATTTTATAGTTTTCTGTAAAAGAAAACTATAGAGATGGCTTTTTGTTTCGCCCCAAAAAACATGAAAAATCTTCAGTTTCTTCATGTTTTTCAGTGCTGCTGACTAATCATACTTAGGCATATATTGTTTGTTAGTTTGTATGATGTTTTTACGTTGCATGGAACCAGTGGTTATTCAGCAACGGGACCAACGGCTTTAAGTGACTTCCGAACAACCTCGAGAGTGAACTTCTATCACTAGAAATAAACATCTCTCACCCCAAAATGGAATGCCCGAGAATCTCGATGATGGTTCCTTCATATTTCTGCTAAATGTTTGTCAGTCTTCCACGATGTAAATTCACGCTCTGTAGACTGAGACATGCCCCTGGGACCTTATTTGTTTTCCTTCAGTTCTTATTAACTGTTCCTTTTCTGCTGAACAGCGCTGGACCTTATTTTTAGTATGAAGGTTTTATCATGAATATGTGCTGGTATTTACTGACCAAATGCAAACTAAGTACGTATGAATTGTAAGGGTTTATGGAAAACCACATTAACATTCATCCACTGCTTTCTGAGCGTTCGTGTCGGTGGCATTTTTTCTATTGAGCGTGTTTTTGTCTCACGATTTTCATGATTTGCCAATATGCGGTCAAAATTTCGTTTGAGCTGATGTTATTTTGAATTAATTTTGTTTGGTTGTTTGGTTGCCTGTCCTTGTTTGGTAATGTATTCGCTCGTTTTTTTTTTTTTTTTTTTTTTTTTTTTTTTTTTGGGGGGGGGGGGGGGTTTTTTTTTTTGGGGGGGGGGGGGCAACGTTTATAGAGATCTCTATAGTTCTTGGTTGCGGTTATATGGGAGGCAAATTCCTGATCTGTATAATAGTATTGCATCAGCCCAGGGTTTTTTGTCCATGCCCTTAGATGAGATTAGCTTAAGTTTAGGCTAGGCTAGTTCTCAGATGGATTCAGCTGGGAATTTGATGTGGGAAACATGATGAGATTATCTTCACGAAGAATTTATAGTTAGATGTTAAGATATGGCGTGTCGCTTTTTTTAGGGAAGGACCCGTTACTCTGTTACACTTACGGGAAAAGTTATGTCTGGAGGACTTTTTCGAAAATTGTGTGACATAGGAAAATAACTTTTGGGAAGAGGATCTTATGTTTGTGAGTGAGAATTGTGTGATATAGGAAAATACGTTTTGGGAAGGGGAGCTTATGTTTGCGAGTTCTTCATCCTTTGAAAAACAGAGTCCGATTGCACCATTAGCTTAAATGATCAAAATAGCAAGTACTGATATTTTGTGGTACGGATTATTCAGCTTGATGGTGGTATGTATTGTCTATCCACTCCATTCAGCAGCCCTCAGTTTTTAATTTACTTTTTGTTTTATCATTTTGTATCAAAACTTTTACGTGACTATGCTCCGCTTATCATCACTCCCTTTCGTAAAACAAAACAAATAAAATTATTGCCATGCTATTGACTCTTTTCTTTAAATTGATTTCAAAGCTCTCCTCGGTATCTCACATGTGGGAATTCATATCTCTGTTTCAATTCAGGAATCCCATCCCCTTTCCACCCAGTTCGAAAAGCATTCTTCTGTTATTGAAAAATATGAAACTCGTAAAGTAGATTTTGTTTCACTGTCGTTGTTTCGCCACGCCCTCTTTCGTCTTCGACATTGTCTGGGGATGAGCTTGGCAGATTCCCTTTAACGCGAAACTCCCTCTTCGTTGAAAGAATCTAAAAAAAAAAAAAAAAAAAAAAAGAAAGGCAAAAGTCGATGCATAAGCTAAGGAGGCAAACTTTAGGCTGCGTTTTCAGCTAAAAGTGCGAAAGTTCGCCCGGGGAAATGGCCAAAGGAAAATTTACATCCATATACACATGTGTATAAGAGTTCAAAGGCCCGGCATTTGCAATATGCGATTCCAATAGAAGTTTGTGAATTTAAAGTTTCTGCACAAAGTTAAGGAAGAATCTGTGTCTCGGTTTCGTTTTGAAGCCAAGCAAAGGAAGCGGAAAAAAAGAGAGAAATATTTGTAACACAGTTATTTATCTGGAAAAAAGACAGGAAGCATAGCTAATTTACCTTTACAATATTATATTTTTTAGTGTGTTATTTGATTTACTTTATTTTTCACCCCAAACAAATATTACGAATGTCAGAATAAAAGAAAATAATCCACGTCACTCGACGCTTGAACACATTTATTTTTACAGCAGACGCCGTTTTCCTTCTGAAAGGTTTCTCAGTAAGTTCCTGACCCCTGAAGGAGCCTGTTTTTTCAATATGCTTCCCACTGAAAGCCTTGAATCCAGTTGGAAATAAATGAAGAAGCGCGTTCTCCGCTGGTGAGAATCAAACCCACTCCTGGTGTAAAAAAAAAAAAAAAAAAAAAAAAAAAAAAAAAAAAAAAAAAAAAAAAGGGCTAGTTTATACCACTTCCCACCACCCTGAAGAAGAATAGGACTTTCGGTGGCCACGCTTTAGTTCTCCTCAAATACACGTTTATTAATCGAATTCACATTCACTTAACTAGCATCGAAATAGAAGCATCATCATCTTTTATATAATGTGCACTCTGAAGATGCAACTGTCATGCCATGGCATCCTCCATCCCCTGGCCATTGGCATTTACAACTTATGTAAGGAAGTGGTTCTCTCCTATCAAATTGCAACAAGACAAACTTATGCCAAGTTGTCTTTGTATCTGATATTGCAAACGCCACCGGGAATCTCAGCTGTCACCACTTGTTGTGAGGACCTTGACAGCAGCACGTGGGTAAGAGCTCAAAGTTACGAGTTGTTTGACGTGGAGGAGAATGGAACACCTCCGGCCGAAGCGCCATCAGATGTAGGTTATGATTTAGAGCGGGATTATTCCTCGGTTTAAGATGCTATTATATTTAAGGGGTAAGACTTCAAAGAGATTAATGGCGTACTTTTCGACCGCCCAATAGATAGCTAGATAGATGGGCAGAGAGAAAGATAGAGAGAGAGAGAGCATCTACTTGCAGTTGTCAAGCCGTGTTCGTTTGAAGATGATATGCGTTTTGTAATAATGGAAAATAGTGTTATCGATAGTATGTCACTGCGCGACTTTAAATAAGTAAAACAAAATTGAGCTGTGTAATGAGGACACCGAGAAAGTAAACCATTAATCCATGAAAAGGATGTCAGATCTTTCCTGTTTACTTATTTACTACTAATTTTTCATTATACATAATCACTTTTGTGATTCCATTTTGCTTAGGCTGGAAGAGTAAAACTAAACGCATTCAACATGAATTTTACCTTTATTAAGGTACATCTCCTTTTCATAGAGAATATTTCCTCAAGTATACTTCGATACAAGTACTTATATATATATATATATATATATATATATAATATATATATATATATATATATTATATATATATATATATATAATATTATATGTATACTTCGATACAAGTACTTATATATATATGTATATATTATATATATGTATATATATATGAGTGTGTGTGTGTAAAACTGAATTACGAAAAGTTGGAACGTGATGAATATATAAATAAAACACTGGGATACTGCGAGATCTTTCGACTCAGGGTCCTTTACTTAGCAGACTCTACTAAGTAAAGGACATTGAGTCGAAAGATCTCGTAGCATCCCAGTGTTTCACTTTCCTTCGTGGCTTCTACCTTTATATATATAATATATATATATATATATATACTATATATATATATATATATATATATATATATATATATATATATATATTATATATGTTGTTCTCTGTAAATCAGTTTGCCTTCAGTAAAGGGTCCGAACAGGACCGAAAGTACTCGGCTATCTCGTTTTTTCATTTTTTTCCTTCGTGGCAAAAAAACCTTTATATATATATATAATATATATATATATATATAATATATTATATATATATATAATATATTATTATATTATTATTTATTTATTATATAATATATATATAATATTAATAATTATGTATTTATTTATAGTAATATATATATAATAATATATAATATATATATCATATAAATATCTATATCTATATATATATATATAATATTATTATATCTATTATATTTATATATATATTATATATATATATTATAGATATATATATTATATAAAACCTTAGCTACAAAAGTACTTCGGTTCCGACCTCTTCCGACCTCTTTCATGGCTGACGTGGCTCAATTGACAACACTTTTGCGTTTATTTGAGAGACCTGGGTTCATCTCAACGTGAGTCAGAATTATATTTCTATGAAATACGTGTTCTCATTTTGCCTATTTCCACTATATATATGTATATATGTATAAATTTATATAGTGGAAATAATCAATATGTGATCATACATTTCTCAGAAATAAACTTACGCTCTTCTGTAGGCAGGCTTACTGCCTTGCATACCAGCGAATTTTACCCAACTTTCTGACCCACCAGTGACGCATTTTATAGCATTTGAGTTAAATTGTCCCTTCTCAGTGAGTAGGCTTATAATGGTCAACACATAATCACTTGTTTCACAGAAATAAAACTGTCTGTGTCTGGGTACGTGGATCTTGATAAAGCAAAATATAGGTTTCACTGTCAAGCAACTGCTCATATAAATGAAAAACAAAGTAAGGACAAGTTTCTTGCGAAATATGTAATATTTATTTTTTACAGAAAATGAGAATGAAAGAAGTGTCAAGATATTTGTAAGGAAAGCATCTGCAAACGATTTTGTATTCTATTTACGAAGTGTTTTAGGGTGCCTTTCATTTTCCCTTTATTTCCTTGTATCTCTTGCGTAGAACGCAACCAGGACCTAAAAGAGGCAAATTTTGGCGCGAACACGATTTTCCAAGGGACTGCGAAATGCAGGATGCAAACTCCTTCACTTTCTCCTGTGAAGTATACCCGAACGAAATAAGAACCAGAGCAATTTTCTTCCATTTTCTGACTTGTATCCTCCAACCGCGTCTCTTGTTATACTCGTATGTGCTGCCACGTCAGGGGAAGCTCAGGCACAGGGAAGCGGGTCGGAGATTGAAACCAAAGAAATGCAATTCAGTTTCTGCTTTCTATTTTTGCAGGAGTGGACACATCTTGTCCTACTTTTCTCTCCATCTTTTTCTTATAAAGGAGAAAATGTCAGAAAAAACATTCGGAGGCCTAATAGTTTGTTTTACATGGAAGTAAATGTGTGAAAAGACGGATTAATGAGTAAATTACAGGGGCCTTTTCTTTCTTCATCGTATTAATTGGCCATCTTAACGTCTTTAAAAATTGCCTATGCAAGCATTCAAACAGAAACTAATCCCTTCCACCCCTGAATCATTCAGCAATGGCTCTTCTTATAACTCATATACTCAATAGATCTTTAAATTCCTCACTCCATCGATTCAGAACAGCATTGTCTGATAAGAATGAATGAATGATTGGAAGTTTTCTGGCATCCTGTTTGTCTGATAAGAATGCTGTCATAGGTTATTGGAGTGATATTTTGAAAGATTTATTCAGTACGTAAGGTATAAGAGAGGCATTGCTAAATGATCTGGGGGTGGAAGGAATTAGTGTCTACTTGAGAATGTTTATGCAGAAAGTTTTTAAAGACATTAAGAAGGAAAATTGATATGATGAAGTATAGACGACCCCGGGGAGTTGACGGGATTATTCGTGAAATACCGCAGTAGAAGGAAAATTGATATGATGAAGTATAGACAGACCCCGGGGAGTTGACGGGATTATTCGTGAAATACCGCAGTAGAGGAGTGGAACTTCGAATAAGTGGCTGGCCAGGATCTGTGGGGTAGTTCTGGATTAGGGAAAAGTTACATGAGAAGGAATGTGAGGAATAACTGTTATGCCATACAAAATATAGGTGATAGAGGTGACTGCAAGGATTATAGAGAAATTACATTAACTACTGCGCCTGGGAAGGTAGGTATGTTATATAAAGGAAAGACAAGCGTTTTATATATACATATACTTATACATGCGCATATAAGATGTATATATTTAATTAAAAAAAAATAAAAAAAAAATAATATATATTATATATAAGTAACTATAATATATATATACCCATATATATATATATATGTATGGTATGCTTATGTATGTAATGTATGTATGATATGTAATGGCAATGTATGTATATATATTGCGACTAGTTTTTCACGTAAACGAAAACATGAAAATGAATCTCATTTCAACTACAATAAATACCTAACAAATTATTGTCTGAAGACGCAGGCAATAGAACATTATCATAATAGTTAAAAATAAAATACCGTAATATATTACACCAACGAGTATATAAACTTTAGTACGAGTTATGACTCGACTACGAGTATACAGTCATAATGTGAAGTCTACACCTTCAATTTTAAATCAAGCGCAATGAATATGAAATAAACGGTTCCCCAATTTAGAATACTAAATACAAATTTCACTTTTAAACATCTGTGTTATAAGTTTACTACTATATTATCAGCTTTTTTATCGTAATTACCGGAGTACCAAACCACAGATTGGAAAATATCCCTCATCCTTTGAAAGGTATCTACTTTGATGAACATCCCATATTCCCGCTGCTGTAGATGTCATCTCACTGAGAGCTTTCAGACTTCCATACAGAGTATTGCCTATTTTTCACATGTGACTGGTGGCGCTGGGTATACGGTTTTTATTTTATTTTATTATTTTTTTTTTTGTCCCCACATCTGTGATGAAAAATACTAAATAAATAAGAATTGAGAGGTATGGATCTTGAAAGAATGACGTACAGCCATGGTCGCCGATAAAGTAATAAAAACACCTTTAATCACCATCATTTAGCCCCCTACCCCCCAGGATAAGTAAATAAATAAATAAAAATAGATAGATAAACAATAACAAGAAAAAGAAGTGACAGGCAGTCATCAAAACCACTGATGGAAAAGTAAACGTTTTGCAATGCTATTTAAAACTATAGGTTACATTTTACTTGTTACGAAGTTTTTGTATTTAAATTATAAATCAATTCCATTTAATCATAATTGAAACGATTTATTATATATGTTTAATAAAGTGTTTTGTTACAAATGATAATTGAAGATGTTAGTAAAATGATGGGCGTTGAGGGATCTCATATTCAGAAGTGTTTTTGTTTTTTACGGCTTAAGTATTGCTATCCTTTTACTACTACTGCTGCTACTTCTACTACTGGTACTACTACTGCTACTTATAATAATAATAATAATAATAATAATAATAATAATAATAATAATAATAATAATAATAATAATAATAATAATAATATTATTATTATTATTATTATTATTATTATTATTATTATTATTATTATTATTATTATTATTATTATTATTATTATTATTATTATTATTATTATTATTATTATTATTATTATAAATTAAATTTCGATCTACTTCATATTATACAAATGATTAACACAACAAATCATCATTTTTTTACCTAAGGTAAAGCAGATTCTAGAATAAAGATATAACTTTCCTTTCCCAAACCACAAGCCTTGTTTTCTCAAGCAGATTATTAATGAATTTACTATTTCAGTTGTTTCCATTGCTTAGGTGTCCATATAACAGTTAAACCTTCAAAATTTGCAAAAGACTTTACCTCTGCAGTTCATTTTCATAAAATCAAAAGTTTATATTTGATTAATCTCGCTTTCTGTCCCGATGAAAAATAGTTGCAGTCTTTGAAATAGCCATTATTAGTAGAATACAGAGTTCAGGCGATTTATGCCGCCTTTTATTTAACATAAAAACAAAATAGTTCTTGACTATTGGCATACAATTTTATTTATTTATTTATTTATTTTTTTTTACAAAAGCGGCATTTCTGCCATTTTTACCACGGCAATTATATATTCAGTTTTTCAACAAAATCACGATATTTATAGTATTTTGTTTCATTTTTTTCTTTTTTTCTTTGTCACCAAAATCATTTCCACCATTTTTAGCTATCAGCCCAATTCATCCCTTTTGATCTTTTAGCGTAATTTCTAGTTTTTTTAATCTGTGACACAATTTCTACAGTTTTTGTTCTTTGAAATAATGTCTAGGATTTTTAGCTACCGCCCTAATTTAGAATATTTTTAGTCACTGGCGTAATTTACAACTTTGCGTCAATCATAAAATAAGTTAGAGTAATTACTGTCAAGCGGAATGGTGCCAAACATGAATAACGATGTGGGGTCGTGAAATCCTAATTTCATCATAAACCCACAACGCCAAATTAGAAGAGCTATGAAATACCTGTTTCAGAAGTGGGAATTTCCTTTGTATCTCATCATAACTTCTAAATGTTATTATCCTACAACTTGTGAAATAGTGTTGATCAGAGTTCGTACGATAATAAGATAATTAATGTGTTGATTTGAAATTTATGTTGTCACCTCAAAAACTCGCCATAACGTGACTGGAAAATTTTGAAGTAATAAAATTCCACACTTACGTAAGATGTGTATTAAAAAATTCTTATATGACGGGAGCCTTCGTCTACTTCATTAGTAGACCTCATTAGCCGTACTGATTTTTCCTTTTTTTTAAATATACATGAAGTCACGAAGGACAGAAAAGAAGCTGGATGCTTGATTTGATAACTGCTATATCCAATGTCAAACAATTTTTATTCATTAGCTATCTACCTATTTACTGAAAAAAATAGCCGGTACCGTATTTTCGCTTTAAACCTTCACCAATAATTATCGTCAGAAAGATGACTTCATGAGGCTCTACCCACTTTGGCCTCATTATAATTCAGGATAACACTGAAGGCTATCATGGGCATTGTTGGATTAGAAAATTTAACTTCTGGCTATAAAAACTCATTTTTCAAGTAGTTGTAAGAAGTACTAAATGATTCTCAAGGATCCCAGCAGTTGGCCTAAACGTTTAATTCATGTATATTACTGCTATTCCTACAGTAGTATTACTATGCTAGCACAAATACTCACCCACATCTATGTACTGTTCCGTCATTCATAAAGTCTATGTCATGGTCACACGCTTTCTCTTGACTGTATAAAGTTGCAAGTCGTAAGACAACTGCAGTTTTGCAACCACGGGGACAATTCCAAATCCTGTTAGCCATTCTTGACTGCTATGGGTTTCAGAGCCGATGGAACAAAGTGAATGAGTTTCTGTCTGGTGGATGGGCGCAACATTTCGTCAAACGTTGTATACCTTGCTTACGTAATGAATGTTTGTCGACTCTTGGCTCGTAAAATCATTGGCCATGGTGTCGGCTGGATAATTTTTACTCTATAAACATTAAAACTATCGGATTTAGGTTATTGATAATGCTGACAAAATTTGTGTGGTTGTAAAATATACGTATGTCAACTTTCAGCTACACCCGATGCTTTGATAAGGAGCATAGTCCAAAAAACTGTGTTACAGAGGCCCTGAATCTCGTAGTAAGTGATATTGACTGTTCGATCATCATTGTAACTAACCTTGGTTTCTGGTCAGTACATGGATGGTGACCACTGAAATATGCCAGAGCAGCAAGTTGGGTAACACTTCTTGGGATATACTAATGTATGTATATATATATATATATAATATATATATATATATATATATATATAGATATATATATATATATATATATATATATAT
>NC_087207.1:28013343-28018343 GCF_015104395.2 Macrobrachium nipponense | reverse complement strand
ATCAAACTTACCAATTTGCAACCCTCTAGCCTCAGTAGTTCTTATTTTAATTGAGGTTAAAGTTAGCCGTGGATCGTGCGTTTGGCAGCGCTTTCCGGAGGCATGGGACACATCCTCACTCTACCGCATCTGGGAGCAACTGAAGAGCTGCCGGTCATAGTTGATGGTTTTATACAACATTGAACTATGTTGTACAGAAAACTCGATTGCATTTTTTACTTCTTTAATTCCTTTTTAATTTTGCCGTTAGGAGCCTCAGTAGAATATCTATATAGCCTTAACAAATGCTTTATAAACGAAGTGTTCGGGGGTAACATTATGCAAGAAATTTTTTTTATGTTCAAGTTCTTTGTCTATAAATTTCGTATCACATATTTTGAGTGGTCGCAAAACAAAACTAATCAAAATATTAGTTTTCCCTCTTCACTGTGCTTCTCGATTTATTTCCCCGTTGGGACTCGAGGGAAAACTAATAAAACCGGAGAGTACAAAGGTTTTTAAGGGCATTAAGATAAATGCTTCCGGTGAGTTTGTGTAATATATTTTCTGTTTATTTATTCGTCCTCTTTTCAGCTCAAGCTTCGACAAACTGCTAAGTGGTGGTCAGTTACTGTCTAATGACAGCAATACCATTGTAACCAGTGCTTCCCTCTTTTTTATGAAGAGTCCATGTTTACCTAATCTATATATTTGTTGTTCTAGTAATCAGATAAAATGAAGTATATTTGGAAATCAGCGAAGGTAATTTCCAGTCAAAGGTGGCCAAAGAATCATCCAAGTCATGAAATAGACACGAATCAAACCAATAGAAGGTTGCAGGTAGAATACTAATTTACTGAGTACCCGGTTTAATGAACGCGGCACATTTGCTCAGGCGGGAAACTGTTTCGTTTGAAACTGGAACCTTTGAAGCTAATACCAATTCGTATCGAATGTTGACGAAAACGCGTTGCATTATATTTATGATACTTTAGTAAGTACCCGTGATGAAATTTATGAAGAAAAAAAGATTATATGAACACAGTTTTAACTAAATAATGTTCAGAAATATCTCTAGTCACTTTTCTCGGTATTACTTCCAATAACTCGCTCTTCAATCACATTACCATTAAAAACTCATCATTGAATAGCAGTTATGAAAGTCGAAGTCCCATTCGGTGGCCAAAATAGAGGGTTTGTACCCAGTCTCTCAGATACGAGTCTTGTATTTCATCTTTCATACCGAAAAGAAATAAAAAAAAAAAAAAAACAAAAAAAAAAAATGTGCCATGCGATCCAGTTTCACCTGTCTACCACATAAGCGCAATAATAGTTGCTTCCGTCTCTGGAAATTGCTGTCTTGTATTTCATACATTAGTTATTGTAACATTAATCATTGTAACCTGGATCAATATTAGCTATTCTAAAGTATATATATATATATATATATATATATATATATATATATATATATATATATATATATATATATATATATCTATATCTATATCTATATATATATCTATATTATATATACATATATATATATGTATATATATATATATAGATATATATATATATATATATATACTATATATATAGATAATATATATATATATCTATATATATCTATATATATATCTATATACATAGATATATATATATATATATATATATATATATATATATATATGGTATATATAGATATATATATAGATATATATATAGATATATATATCTATATATATATATATATATATATATATATATATACTATATATATATGTGTGTGTGTGTGTGTGTGTATATATACATATACCTACATACATAATGAAAGGAGCCCATAAAAATGCCAAGATGTAGAAAGTAAATAATATTTTGGCGTTTTTATGGGTTCCTTTCGTTAGATGGAATTCTGTTCCAACAGAATATATTTTGCAGTCATATATACATATATATGTATGTAAAGGTATAAGCCAGGAAGGAAAAATAAACAACGGAATTTACTGCAAGATCTTTCGATTCGACGTCCCTTACTCAGCAGATAAACTGACTTACATGAGGAATTGACAGTACAAGAAAGGTCGTATAACTGACAGAAAGGGATTATAAGGAGATTAGTACCTAGAATCCGGCACACCTGGAAGCTGAGTAACCTTCCCAAACAAGCATAAACATGGGTACAATTTAAAAAACAAAAAGATTAAGTCAATCTGCTCAGACACAAGGACAAGACAATCCAAGGATTATATATATAGGGCGACAGCTATTCAGAACTTTGGTAAACAAAAACATAATCACAATACATATTGACAATACATATTAAACATACATATACAACGAAGATATCTCTAAGGCAACTAATTTGTATTTAAGTCTGTAATTATATCTTTGAGGTCATTCTTAAACATGTTACAAATACAAGGGTCTAAATGAAACATGCCACGACTAATATTAAAATTACAATGGGAAGTAAGTTGTGTTATGGCAGATTCTAAAAGACTTCGTTATAAGACATCTTTTGACCTTGCAATTACTGAACTACCAATTAAATTTATTCGGTGGTTGTTTTCACTTAAATGAATGAATATTGCATTAAATGTTTGCCCAGTTTTTACAGAATACTTATGCTGGCTTAATCTTACATCTAAGCCCTTGCTCGACTGTCCGAGATAAAATGAGGGGCAGTTCATACATGGAATTTTATATATTATGTTGTTGCTTTCTCTAGGGCCATTTTTTATATACATTCCTTTAAGTGTGTTATTATAGGAAAAAAACAAGGTTGACCCTAAAGGCTTTTAATAATGATTTAATGGTTTCAAATCCGTTAAAATAAGGCAAACTGAGAATGTTCTTGGAATTTTCTTTCTCCGTGTTACTTACACTATAAAACCTTGTGTTGGCTTTTTTATAACAAATTTCTAATATATGTGAAGGATAACATAAATCGTTTCCTAATTTTCTTATGTATTCAATTTCTTGATCCAAATATTGGGGACTGACAAAGCGCAATGCTCGTAAAAACATAGAAGAAAAAATTGATATTTTGATGTTAAGATGGTGGCCTGAATAGAAATGAACATAAGTTAAGTTATTGGTTGGTTTCCTATAAATACTGAATTTACATTGAAATGGTTCTCTATGTATCAAAACATCTAAGAAAGGGAGGCAATTGTCTTTTTCCAATTCTAGAGTAAACTTAATCGATGGTACCTTGTTATTTAATTTAGAGAATAAATCATTTACATCAATATCAGCAGGCAGAACAGCTAAAATATCATCAACATATCTATACCACTTTACAGGAATATAAATGATATTAAGTAAGTAGCGTTTTTCCAAGAATTCCATGTACAAGTTTGAGAGGAGTGATGATAAAGTGTTGCCCGTTGCCATGCCAAATATTTGTTGATAAAATTCACCATTGAATATAAACTTACAATAACAAATGCACAACCTAGTTAGTGAAATAATGTGACTTAAGGTAGAGGTAATTCATGCTGAGTTAGTTCATTACTAAGATATTCTAAAATAGAGTCTAGAGGGACTTTAGTAAAAAGAGAACATACATCAAAACTAACGAGTCTATCAGTAAGGCAAAGAGTAATTTTGTTTCATTTATCAACTAAATCTAGAGAATTATATATATGAGAATTGGAGATGGTTCCAAGTAATGGGGACAAGATCTTAGTGATATATTTCGAAAGTTTATATGAAATCGAACCAATAGGGTTATTTTCTTTGTGTGTTTTGACTAATCAGTACAGGTAAGGTAGCGAAGGAGATTTGACTGACAATTTGCTTAGTAGTTCTGTTTTATCTTTAAGGATATTTTTCACTGTGCTATTGAAGTTTTTTATGACTTGATCAAGGGGATTTTTTGTTAGTTTTTTATAAGTCACATCATCATCCAGTAGGGCTTGTATACTTAATATGTAGTCAGCTTTATCTAAAATTACTATACTATTTGACTTATCAGCTTTTGTAATGTGGATAGTATTGTCCTTTTCAAGATCGGTCAAACTTTTCTTATAGCGAGCAGGGAAGTTACTTTCAAGCTTAACATTGGCAGCTCCGTAAACAATACCTTTAATTATGTCAACTTGGTTTTGAGGAGGATCACAATATTTTTCAAATTTACTTAGGTCGACTTGTTATAAAGAAAGATAAACCATATCCAAGCGCACTCACAACATTTTCACTTATTTGTTTACTTGATAGGTCAACACAATCTTTACGTGCACAATTAGTCCAATCACTGCTTTCAATAAGATTTTTTAGCTTTCTGACGAGTATTCTTTTCGGGGCATCTGTAGTTCTACGTAGTTTTTCGTAAATTTCTCGTCGCAGCGAGTCCTTCCAATCAGCCGGGATGGAATGATTGAAAGAGATCCTTGTTTTTTCCAGTTCCTTGAATTTTTCTTTCTCTTCTTGCTTGGCGGCTGCTATGTGCTGTTTCAACATCATGGCACTAAATTCGTTGAATGGGTGATTGTCATACCTTCTTAGACGACGTGGCAGCAAGGATTTAGGGAGCACTTGTTCAGAAAGGCACTTTAGTCGAATTCTGGTCGAATGTGCAGCCACAAGAGACTTGGAGAAGGTAGTGACGACACATCTCAAAAGAGGAAACAGAATAGCGAAAGTAAACGTGGCCCTCATAATGTTAAACTGAATCACGAAAGTTTGGACGTGATAAATCCATAATAAAGTATTAAGTCTAGGAAAGGAAAAATAAAACAAACGGAGTTTTCTACAAGATCATTCGACTCTACGTCCTTTACTCAGCAGATAAACTGACTTACATGAGGAATTGACAGTACAAGAAAGATCGTATAACTGACAGATAGGGATTTTAAGAAGATTAGTACCTAGAATCCGGCACACCTGGAAGATGAGTAACCTTACCAAACAAGCATAAACATGGGTACAATTTAAAAATACAAAAAGAATAAGTCAATCTGCTCAGACACAAGGACAAGACAATTAAAGAATTATATAGGGCGACAGCTATTCAG
>NC_087207.1:28004821-28012843 GCF_015104395.2 Macrobrachium nipponense | reverse complement strand
AGAGACGAAAATAAAGCGGAGAGCCACTTTTCGCGTCAGCAATTTTCGCCGAAGTGTGTCATCATCACAGGACCAAACGAGGACTAAAGTGATGCTGCATGTCCTCGCCTTAGGATCAAAGATGCGTTTGAAACGAGAGAGAGAGAGAGAGAGAGAGAGAGAGAGAGAGAGAGAGAGAGAGAGAGAGAGAGAGAGAAGAGAGAATACCGCAAGTAGTTTGCTCATCTTAATCAGCCAGTATTTTTGTTTGCTTCCTTACTTTTCGCTGAATATTTAGCTGCAAGTAAATTTGCAATCAGGTCATTAGAGGAACACGAGCGTCTGTGTGTAAATTCCTTTGACGAATGCAGTGTTGCACAATATGGATTTACGCTAACGACACCGACACTGTCTGATCCTCAACCCAAGTGCAGCGTGCGATTATCACAGTTCTTACACCCTAGAGACAAATTATCTGTTTTAATTTCGACAATGACGTGAAAAAAGATCTTTTAACGTTGATCATTCAGGTTGACAAAGCTGAATTTCCTGTAGCAGCCATGGTTAATGACTTAGGATCAACAGTGCAATGAACTCCTTGGCACTGATGTAGGTAATTTTGCATTTGTTAACTCATTAGAAGATAATACAGAAATGCACGTGTTTGCCGACGTACAACCCCTAATAAAACTTATAAGGAATCAGTTCCTTGACCATGATCATTATCGAGAGATAGGTTTGCTCATTATGCTTCAGTCAGAGTTAATTATAAGAAACAAAGGTGATCTACGGACAGCACATAAAGTTCCTGAAAAGAGCATCAATATTATAGGTATGCAACGCGTGAATGTCAAACTAGGTATGCAATTATTCTCCGAAACAACAAATATATAAATGTATGGAAACTACAAGCCAGTTTATACGTCTTTTAGATACCTGGTTCGATTAATTTAATTAAAGAAATATATATTAGTTGAATTTGGACTCACTAAATAAAACATTGCCTGAGAAGACCTCCTCTCTATATCTATATAGAATTGCTTTTGGGGCCTTCTGCAACATTCGATAAAATTCAAACATTCATTCAGACGAAGCGTCGCCCGTTTTTCAAAGAACCCATGAATATGGATATGAACCCTCATGAAAAAATGGGACCTGATGCTGCATGGCGTACATTTTTACCAGTTTTGCATTTATTGAGAGAGAGAGAGAGAGAGAGAGAGAGAGAGAGAGAGAGAGAGAGAGAGAGAGAGAGTAAAATGCATTTATATAAAAAAAATAAAAGAATATAAAGACCGTGAATGAACTGTTAATGCTTTAAAATGAATATATAACGAATGATGTTTTTCTAAAAAAAAAAAAAAAAAAAAATTTATCTGTAATTTTATTCTTGAAATAGATGTAATTAAGGAAATGTTATAATTAGTATCTCATGTATGGACGATGTAGATAAAATCAACAATTCTTTTAACATCCATATTTTTCGAAAGGTTTCCGTTTTAATGGATTTTTTTTTTCAGGCTCTGCTTCTCATATTATCTTCTTTGATTAATTAACGGTGATATGGAATGATATAAGGGATCTTTAGTCAACCAGTTTTTTTCTTTATTGGAGTTCAAACTTAGATGTTTTGTCACTTTTTACCACTACACGTCAACACTACTTCTGAAAAAATATACCATTAGGAATGACGATTTTGCTCCATATCTATTAGATCTTCGATTTTTAACAATATCACCTTCGGGAATTTAATAAAGACAAAGTAATAGGCAGAATCTACGACTAGAAAAAAATAATATTAAGCAGCTGGGATACAAGTTATCGATCTGTTCCAGTGCACTTTTTCCCCTTTTTTTCTTAATTCCATGGATTCCAGACATCTACAAACAGGACAAACGCCTGAGATTATTTATACTAAGCTACAAGAATCATAGTATGTTAAATTATATATAATGGAACTTTCTGGCATGTACTTTGACATGACTATATGCGAATCTAACCCTTTATGATAATAAACTACCCTTCGATAATAGCAGAAGTATCAGTGGCATTAATAATTCTAGGGTCACTCACATGGTGAAGAGGTGAAAATCGATGGTACCTGCTCGTGCTTTTGTCAGAATGCGACTGGATGTTGACATGATCTGATTTCATCTCGCTCAGCTAAAACGCTCACGAATGGAGGACAGCAACTGATAATAATTACGACATGGCCATCTTATAATTTTTTAAGGTATAAAAGACTTTCAAATACAAAAAAAAAATACGTGGATGGACGACACCGTCTGTAGCTGTCACATTTATTTTGAAGTTAATAACAATAATAATAATAATGAGGAACCTGGAAAAACTAGATGCTGCTAAAGCACCTCCAGGACTCATGAACGAGAATGTGCTCCTACAAACTGCGCACATAGTAAGAAAAGTGATGGACTCCGAAGGAGGCAAGATGCAACCCGGAATCCCATACAATGAAAACCACCCATTCGAATAGGATAACTGTGATAGACCATCCCACCCCCAACCACCCAAAACAAAAAATAAATAAATAAATAAATAATAATAATATAATTTTTCCCCCATTCAAAATTCCATTAACGTAAAAGAAAATATTCGCTTTCATTAATATTTACTTTTTTTCCTCCTCAGACAACACGTTTATCACATTCCCGGGTAATCCATCCCAGTTCTAATGACTCCTAAACTCATATATCAATAAGATTACTGCAGCCATCTTCATCAGATGTATAACCTCCATCGCCATCTTCATTACCAACTTTAGGTATCTGTCATCATAGTTTACCCTCTTTCTTTATTGAAACACATTCGCCCGAATGGATCATCATCATCGTCATCATCGTCTCTATCAGTAAAGATCTGATATGTTCTAAATTATGCCCAAAATATTATAACGTCTTTCATTTCCTGATTCATGATTCGTATCAATATTCTGCTTCCCATTTCAAGTTATAACATAGATTTGCATATTATGTTTCCAGGACTTTCGCCTCAGTATCTGTCGAGACATCTCGTCATTGTCGTCAAACTCCTCTGATTTGTGGGCAAACAGGAATCTCGGTAGTGGAATCTCCTGTTAAAAAGGAATTACCGTCGATATTTTACGGGCTGCTCTAGGAACAAGAGCCCGTGTTGGCACAAAACCACCTAAATCATACACAAACGTCGGTATGCTGCATGGATATGATATACACTTGTTTCCTCTTGTGTATTACACACTGATATACTTACTCTGTAACATGCCCTATGACCTCACATTCATATATCTTTCATACATGATATTTCTACGTTGTTATGGTTTATCTTAAATGGCTTTATCTTAAATGGCAGCGTCACACACGAGAATGTTTCTAGTATCTTTTAGTATCTCGCCACCAGACTGGGTCGAGAATACAATAATCGAACGATTAATTCCCAAGGACTAGCGTCACAAATCCGCCTAAACTCTAGACAGAAATCTTCGAAAGTACACACAATTTGAAAAATTACATTTGTCGATTGGTAAAAAGTACGGTGTTAAAACACCGAGAGATGTCAGAAAACGTGCTTTTGTTAATGAGGAATTACAGAGACTAATATGATATAATAAAATTGTTCATTTATTTCACTAACAAAGAAACCTAAAGATTTAATGATAATAACTGTTAACATTTCCAAAAGGATGACTTGCACTACCACTGGAAAATAATTATGTTATGTCATTCACGGACACAAAAAGAGCCTATGTGCTCTTGAGCGCGCACAATAACATTATAGTAAGAACTGTTTATGATGTATCTTTTGACATAGTTATTTTTTGCCTTCGCACAGTATCCATTTCTCCAACACTACGCCAACATACAGGTGTATCAATAAATGTTCCCCCTGTCCCTATGAGTAAGCATTTTCTATGAGGCCTGATGTTGGAAGGGTTGTCGCCCCTCTGCCTTCTTGGATCATATATCCCCTTAGGTAATGTATCTAAAAATCCTATCCCCTCTTATCATGCATTCCCTTCGTGAATTTAATCGGTTATGGAAAAGTGCGCGATTTCTCTCAGGATGTTTATTTTGCTCATTGAATTTCTCATACCACTGATTTTGCGGGCATGCACTTCCCAGAAAACTCATACTGACTGATTCATTTCATTTGGACCACATGTTAGATTACATTTACATAAATTAACATAAAATCTTTGGAATTTATGTTGATTAGTTATATGATACATTTGTCGGCTTTCCATAATTTAAAAATACCTGTAATTAATAAAAAAAAAGTGTATTGTTTCAAAATTTAATGTCAGAGAGAGAGAGAGAGAGAGAGAGAGAGAGAGAGAGAGAGAGAGAGAGAGAGAGAAACCGACCGCTTTTGTAAGTCCAATTAGCATTAAACCTTTTGTTATGGTAATTTTATGAAATATTGACTATACCAATATTTTTGATGGGTACGAATTATTGCTACGCATTTTTTTCATAACTGATTGGTGAATATTTTTCAGAATGCGACGAGTCGGCGATGACAAGCGAGTTGATTTTCCCGTGAGGCACATTATGTCGAAGCTGTCACTTTGGTACTATTTTTTTACGCATTTGGAAAATATATCTCCAACAACAAGAACGAACTGATATTATCAATACAGATGAAGATGATGATGATGATGATGATGATGATGATGATGCTCCTACTCATAATAATAATAATAATAATAATAATAATAATAATAATAATAATAGAGGCTGAAGTAGCTCCAGGAATCAAGCAGAAGAGTGTGATCCTAGAAACGGCGCACATAGTAAGAAAAGTGATGGACCCCTAAGGAGGCAGGATGCAACCCGGAACCCCACACTATAAATACCACACAGTCAAATTGGAGGACTGTGACAGACCAAAAAAAAAGAAAAAAAGAAAAAAAAATAATAATAATTATAAGAAGAAGAAGAAGAAGAAGAGAGGGAAAAAATGGATAAGTATCAAGATCTGAAAACAGAAATAAGAAGGATATAGGATATGCCAGTGGAAATTGTACCCATAATCATAGGAACACTAGGCACGATCCCAAGATCCCTGAGAAGGAATCTGGAAAGACTAGAGGCTGAAGTAGCTCCAGGACTCATGCAGAAGAGTGTGATCCTAGAAACGGCGCATATAGTAAGGAAAGTGATGGACTCCTAAAAACGCAGGATGCAACCCGGAACCCCACACTATAATTACCACCCAGTCGAATTGGAGGACTGTGATAGATAAAAAAAATAATAATAATAATAAAATAATAATAATATTGAAAACAGACCCTCTTTCAAACAAGTAGACATTGCTGCATCAGCTGCATTTAACTTATAAATATTCTTTTCTACTTTTCTAATAACTGCTTTTTCTCTGTTATTACAACCAATAGGAGGAACGCAATACGCCACCAACCAATGAAAAATCAGCGAGCAGTTGACCACCCCCCACCCCCCGCCGACCTACCACTGTACATGTATATGGAGTAGATCCTGACAGCATCTACAATCCACTCCGACCCACGGTCTTGACCATACTCGGATGATACCAAGAGAAACGTTGGCCACTATACGAATCCAACTAAACCCATCATTGACTTATACCTTGATTTATTTATTTACTTTCTGTAATAAATAAATTCTAATGCAAGAGTATCTCTGAAATTGACTTCTCCTGATGAAATATATCGGTGCAATACTCGCCAGGTGTAATAGCAGAGAGAAATCAGTTATCAGAAAAATAGAGAAGACTATTTACAAGTTAAATGCAGCAATACCTTTCTTAATAATTTAATAATAATAATAATAATATAATAATAATAATAATAATAATAATAACAAAATAAAACACCAAGAGATGAAGGACACGATTAGGAATATATGCAGTGACTCAAAGGCGATACTCAAGTCAAAACTCAACGCCGGAAATATGATAAAAGCCATAAACACATGGGCAGTGCCAGTAATCAGATACAGCGCAGGAATAGTGGAATGGACGAAGGCAGAACTCCGCACCATAGATCAGAAAACCAGGAAACAAATGACAATACACAAAGCACTACATCCACGAGCATATACGGATAGACTATATATAACACGAAAGGAAGGAGGAAGAGGACTACTAAGTATAGAGGACTGCGTCAACATCGAGAACAGAGCACTGGGGCAATATCTGAGAACCAGTGAAGACGAGTGGCTAAAGAGTGCATGGAAGAAGGACTATAAAAGTAGACGAAGACCCAGAAATATACAGAGACAGGAGAATGACAGACAGAACAGAGGACTGGCACAACAAACCAATGCACGGACAGTACATGAGACAGACTAAAAAACTAGCCAGCGATGACACGTGGCAATGTCTACAGAGGGGAGAGCTAAAGAAGGAAACTGAAGGAATGATAACAGCGGAACAAGATCAGGCCCTAAGAACCAGATATGTTCAAAGAACGATAGACGGAATAACATCTCTCCATATGTAGGAGGTGCAATACGAAAAAATGAAACCATAAACCACATAGCAAGTGAATGCCCGGCACTTGCACAGAACCAGTACAAAAAGAGGCATGATTCAGTGGCAAAAACTCTCTACTGGAACCTGTGCAAGAAACATCAGCTACCTTGCAGTAATAATTGGTACGAGCACCAACCTGAGGACGTGATAGAAAAACGATCAGGCAAAGATCCTCTGGGACTATGGTATCAGAACAGATAGGGTGATACGTGCACATAGACCAGACGTGACGTTGATTGACAAAGTCAAGAAGATAGTATCACTCATTGATGTCGCAATACCATGGGACACCAGAGTTGAAGAGAAAGAGAGGGAAAAAATGGACAAGTATCAAGATCTGAAAATAGAAATAAGAAGGATAATGGGATATGCCAGTGGAAATCGTACCCATAATCATAGGAACACTAAGCACGATCCCAAGATCCCTGAAAAGGAATCTAGAAAAACTAGATGCTGAAGTAGCTCCAGGACTCATGCAGAAGAGTGTGATCCTAGAAACGGCGCACATAGTAAGAAAAGTGTAGACTCCTAAGGAGGCAGGATGCAACCCGGAACCCCACACTATAAATACCACCCAGTCGAATTGGAGGACTGTGATAGAGCAAAAAAGAAAAAAAAGAAAAAATAAATAAATAATGATAATAATAATAAGTGGGCAGTAGACCCTCTTTCAAACATTTATTATTGAAAGTGATTGCTGCATCAGTTCCATTTAGTTTGTATACTTTTCTTGGTTAGTGCATTGCGCCAGTAACTCTCCGATACTAGTCATTTATGGAGAGGAAATAGTCGTAGATCAGGATATAATCAAACTTTCAAAGAATGTGGTGTTCATTTTAAAGAATTAACTGAAAGTACAGTATTAAAAATGACAGAAAGAATCGTTCAGTTACGAGACGAAAAAATAAGTTAACAAATTAATAAATAAATGACAAAAAAGTGAGTGAATTATTAAATATAAGAAGGATTATTTCTGATCATCCTCGCTTGAACTTTGCAAGTTCTAATTTCCCATCATCCTCGCTTGAACTTTTCAAGTTCTAATTTCACATCATCCTCACGGAGATTACTCTTCATATACGCCATACTCAGCAGGAGCGGTGAACTACGTGCAGACTTCTCATTGGCCAAGGCGAAATGCGGGCCTCTTATTGGCTAGCGAGAAGTTCCTTCAAGCCAAAATCTCAAACTTGGAAAAACAAAGAAAACTATATATACACTGAATGCAGCTGATACAGCAATCACCTTCAATAATAATAATAATAATAATAATAATAATAATAATAATAATAATAATAATGAGACAGACTAAAGAACTAGCCAGCGATGACAATTGGCAATGGCTACAGAGGGGAGAGCTAAAAGAAGGAAACTGAAGGAATGATAACAGCGGCACAAGATCAGGCCCTAAGAACCAGATATGTTCAAAGTACGATAGACGGAAATAACATCTCTCCCATATGTAGAAGTGCAATACGAAAAATGAAACCATAAACCACATAGCAAGTGAATGCCCGGCACTTGCACAGAACC
>NC_087207.1:27997321-28002321 GCF_015104395.2 Macrobrachium nipponense | reverse complement strand
ATCCGATTTGCAACGCCATTCAGGCCAAGGTTTATATAAAATAAATACCAAAATAATTATTAATTCTATAATAAAGTAACTGTTTCAAGTTAATCCAGTTCGGCCTTACAATGACGTACATTGTGGGGTTAAAGAAATAAATTTTTTCAATGTATTAATTTTGAATAGAAAACTGGAGATCTGACTTGATAAAGAGTTCATTTTTCATGCTGTAAAACCTACCCATTTGTTTATGGAGTGTAACATTCGTTAAGAGGGAAATATTTTTTTTGGCTAAACTATACTTCTACTTAGTGCTCTTAATATTATTTTTTTTAAATCTTATACTGAAAATTGTCTTATGTATATGAACTATTAGTTTCATTGCAGAATCGAAACATATATGAATAACAAGAAATTCTCTCAAGGAAGCCGTGGAAAAAAAATATGTATATTATTGGATACCAATTCGTCAATAAATACATTTAGAAAAGATGAAGTTCCTCTTAAACCTGTTTTATATATGATGTTGGTACTTCCTTTAGAGGTTAAAGTTTTTCTCCACATAGAAACGTTTTCAGTTTATTTCTAGTTTACTTTAGATATTAAAAGCAGTAAACGACGTCAATTTTAACTCTTAGTGGACTCTCACCTTGAACAAAAACTAATATTCCGTCATTTGAAAGATTAAATGATTTAATCGGCTTCTGGTTATGCATTGTTTTTATTCTCGTATTGTCAGTCACTTTAGATGAAGTCACTTTTCAACAAGTTTTTTCTCTCAACGATATACTTTGTACTGAGAAGAAAAGACCACTAAACTAATGAAGAAATGTTTTGTTCATTTATTAAAGAAATTTTTAAGCATTACATTCCTGGCTGAAATTACAAAGATGAGATTAAATTTACCACCTTCCTGGTAAAAGGAAAGTCGAACATCACGAAATAAATACTGAAAATATACGGCTAAATCCTTCAAAGATTTAATAAAAATCATATTATTTTTACTTAACTTAGAGCATCGTCAGAAACAATTCGCTGAGATTTTATTTATTTTATAATCGGAACCTGTTTTGATAGGGCTGTGTCAGTAAATATAAATAAAAATGATTAGCAGCAAAAGTCAGAAGCCAAACTAATGAATTTGGAATAATTTCTTTTTCACGAAATACAGTTGTCTGAGAAGTAAGTAGCCTGGTGCGAGTGGTTTCAGTTACATAAATATACCTTTGTTTTACCAGACCACTGAGCTGATTAACAGCTCCCCTGGGGCTGGCACGTACGATTAGATTTTTATTTACGTGGCTAGGAACCAATTGATTACTTAGCAACGGGACCTACAGCTTATTGTGGGAGTCGAACCACATCGAGAAATGAATTTCTACCACCATAAATACATTCCTCTGATTCCACATTGGCAGAGCAGGGAGTCCAACCTGGACCCTGAGATCGATAGTCGAGCACGTAACCGACTCGTCCAACGAAAAACTGGCCAGATGCATAAACAACACTTGAGTCATCCTGTAAAATAAACTGAACGTCTGCGCCTGCGCCGAATAAAAATGTCTCAGTATAGAGAACTTCCGATTGGATATATGCACTGCGATATTTCAAATGAAAATGATCTGTCTTAACCGTCAGCTAGCGATGCGATAATGATGTACGTTTAGATTTGTTTCCTTTAATCAGCAAATCAAAACTAATTGCCTGGCAATTATCTAAATGACCCAGAAACCTTTGTAGTCTCCGTGAAATTGGAATATCAACAGTTCAAGCGAAGATGTATTACTACCCGAAAGTAATTCTCATTATTTTATAATTTACTCACAGTATTATCTATCTATTTATTCATTTGTTAACTAATCATTTTTGTCTCATAACTGACCTCTTCTTTCTATACTTTTATGACTGTACCGTCAGTTACTTCTTCCAAATGAACGCCATATTCTTTGAAGTCAGTGGCCACTGTACGCTTGTTCCATATGAGTAAAGTTTAGCTGAATAATAATAATAATAATAATAATAATAATAATAATAATAATAATAATAATAATAATAATAATAATAATAATAATAATAATAATAATAATAAATAATATAATATAACAAACTCTCTAAATCATTTTTATTTTGAAAATTCAGTGCAACATCATTACAAAAAGACGATTAATTTCTTATTTCTTTCAGTTTGTATAGATGCAAATATGAGCTTAGAAGGATTTCGATATTTAATGTTAACTATCATATAATAGTTATTCCTGTCCTAATGAATGCTTCAGATATCATAAACTGTTGTTGAACGATTTCTCTATTAAGCACCAATAGCAACTCGTCTGATGAGCATCGAGATAATTACACGAAATGTAAATCATATGTAATTACTGCAAACACTGAGCTAACTGAGTATATTTGCAGATGATCGTATTATCTGATAAACGGTTCACTGGCGGCGTCTAGAATTCATGGTCGAAATAAGTTAATGATGGTAAAAGGATGTAAATATCGGGGAAAGAAAATAATAACAAAATTGATTTATTTTCTTTTTGGGTATAATAAGCAAATGCGTATCTCCATTTTAATATATTATATTAATATTCATGGCAGTGGTGATGAATGCCCATGTAGTGCGTAGCCGTAAAAAAATCAGATGAACTTTAAAATTCATTACCATGGAATATGCTGGTTATCTTCAACAAATATCCCAGTGTTACTGGGGTGGAGAGGCTAAATTTTTCTTGGGTAATATCACACACACACACACACACACACACACAAACACACACCATTTTCTTTGGCAGAAAAGGTTACAGTGCTATGCAGTGGTTGTTGCCAATTTTGAAGATTTTATTCTCTGCATTGGTGTTAAGATCAGCTTTAATCTGTAGATATATAATTTTATACATATGAAAGAAAGTTTGTTTGTGTGTGTGTGTGTGTGAGATACCTAACTGGTTCACTAATAAAACATTCCACAATGAATCTACTTCAGTATGTTACAGTCTGCAAAGTCGAATCCATGAAATTGGGATATTATTGCCCGTGTACTTTCATAACTATAAAACTGCAAAAAAAAAAAAAAAAAAAAATGTTTGCCTCGTAGCGTGTATGGGGCTTGACCCATCAAAACCTTATACGCATTATCTTTTTGTTTATGTTTTGTATCCTAATCTCGTGTAACTTATTTTATATAGATGAGACCCAACCATCCCCACCCACAATTTGGGGGCGTTGGGTTTCTGCAATATGATCCAGGTCAATGACTTTTCTGGTTCCGAAACTAGTTCACCTCCCAACATTCCAGTTTCCACTCATTTCATTATCAGCTATAAAAGGAATTTGTCAATGTCAGTTGGTAGGCTTCATCCTGACTCTCCAGTTGTCAATCACTTTGAAAACTTTTAATAGATCACAAGAGTTGAAATGTAATTCATCCCCAAAATCCCTTTCAGAAATACAGTTTCAGTTTTTTTCCTTCATTTCTATTTAATAGACATGAATTAGTTATACGTCATTTTCATAATTATATTATTGAATGTATCAATCATATTAAGCGTGTTTCTCTGGCTCAATGCATCGCACTTAAAGCGCTATAAACGTAATAGAAAAAAAACATACTTAATTTAAAGCATGAAAAGTATGATTCTTCACAGTAAACTCGATATTATTGTATTAAGGCAAAAGCATATTCATTAAAGCATTTCTGGGACTGTATAGCTATTTTCAGCCTTGGTAACTCAGGATAATCTACTTGCAAATTTAAACCCTTAACTGTCTTCAGTTTTGTAATCAACCCAGTTACTTAGACAATATGTAATTTGTCGCGTTTCCAGTATGGGATGAATGCCTAAATACACTCTCGCAATCAGCTTGAGTTAATTCGAAAAGTTTTATCATCAAAGGAATTTGTGGCAAAACATATAATTAAGTAATGCTCCAACATGACGAGAGTTGGATAGGATCCATTCGCTGAAGAGTTTCTCCTGTTGTGGAAAAGTTGGGATGGGTTTGATATTCATCAACAAACTCTAATGAGACTCGTTGAAATGTTCCACTTTAAAGGCTGCTTTAAAGGCTGCTTTTAATGGAAAAATACATCAGCTCCATAAATGAAAAAAGTTAAGAAAAACATTAAGAAAATTAACGATAACGCCAGAAATATTCCGAATGCTGTGTATCGCCAGATAATCTTCGAAGTACAGATATTTAGATAAACATTTTGATGCATTGTCAATAAATACTTCTGAAACATTATTTTATCGTCAACATATTTGGAATTATAAATAAATAACACAATAATAATAATAATTGAATAATAAATAATAATAAAGTAATAATTAATAATAAAATAATTTAATTAATAATAAATTAATAATCAAAAAGAATAAATAATTTTATTATTATTATTTTATTATTATTATTATTTATTATTATTAATTATTATTATTATAAGCATAATAGAAACGTTCCAGAAAATCTTAAAAGGGATAAAAGAATTATCAATCTCCAAGTTAAGAAAAAAAAAAAAAAATAAACCAAGAAGGGGGCTGTTGAAGTAGTCTATTTACGGGGAATTGTACAACCCCCACCAAGGGTTCAACATTTTAGCTATGAAATTATAAACAGAAAATGAAGAAATTTCTGTTGTAAAGAAATAAGTTGGGTTATATCCAATCACAAATAATGAAACATTTGGGCCAACTGTTGACTGAGATTGACCGTCCCAAGGAAAGCGAATTATAAGAAAAATTGATAAAGCTCAAATTAATAAAATCAATACCATAATGCACGCCATATTATTCAACAAAACATGCATGAAAAGCACGGTCTTCTTCTTTCCAATAATAAATAAATAAATAATAATAAATAATAAAAATAATTAATAATAATAATAAGAATAATAATAAATAATAACATTAATTAAAAAAAAAAAAAATAAATAAAAGTCCTTGTTGATGTTGCAAGCATGTGCTAAAAAGCGGATGGAACTTCAATCAACCAAAAAACCGGAGGCGAAACTGATG
>NC_087207.1:27984821-27989821 GCF_015104395.2 Macrobrachium nipponense | reverse complement strand
CCAACACAACTTCTGCTGGGACTCGAGCGGAGTCCCTGAAAGAGTTTGCTTTCACGTGAGTCGGGACGAGGATGAGGAAGAGAATCTCACGTTACTCAGTGAATTTGTGTGCGATCTTCCTGCGACGCAAGATGCGATAGACAGAGCATCATGACAAAAGTCCTCGTTGCCAATAGGTTACTGATTTCGTCTGTAAACTTCCTAAATGGTGTGAACTGTGTTATTATTGATATTTAAATGACTGAGAATTTTATGTAATAATAATAAACCTGATTTCCGAACTACAATTAGTAAACTCTACGGCGACCATACGAGTTTCCGGCCCTGTGATTGGCTTATCAACAGCCAATCAGGAGCCTCGTAAGGGACTGGTCTAGACATCAGATGCACGGCTGATGTGAATCTACTATAGTTAGCTGTTTAACTTTCATTTAACATCTCGTTAAATGATTTAAGTTTGGTATGTAATTTATTGGATTATCTATCTAACAATAGTGATATCTCCGCGCAAAATCCTGCATAAAGACATTCGAAAAGCGTATTTGTAGCATTCCTTTGGCCCCTAGGTGCACCTATTAAAATTTTGGTCCATTTACTCTACCTCCAGTCCCGTTTCCTCCCTTCAGTCTTGCTGTCCAACCCCTTTAACTATTACTTCATCTCCTTATTTTCTGGATCTTGCTGTCCAACCACTTTTCATTCTATTAAGAGCTGAATGGCAGAAAGTACACCTGTACTCGGCTTACAAGTCTAAATTTTACAAATTAACTTCTTTTTAATTATATGTTAGGTGTATGATTTTTTTACATATGGAACTTCATGTTAAATATCAACTATAGTTGTTCCCTATTTTTCCCCTCTTGTAAAGAAAGTAATTTGTTGATGGAGATCATCAAATATGAAACCAGATCTTTATTACTTGCCATTATTAAGACAGTGAAATCAGATATATGGGTTTTAATTTCGCCTGAATACCAGAAAAAGGAATTTTTTTTTTTTTTTTTTTTTTTTTTTTAGGAACCAAGAAGGGTCTCAAAAATAAAAAATAAAAACTATGTACCAAGAAATGTATGGATGCTTCGTAGGCGCCATTCCGTAGTCAAAATGCATCACATTAACTTCATTGATTTCAATAATGAACATGAAATGATACGGAATCGCAACAGCTGGAGACTTGTTTACGAAATTCCGTAAAGAAGGAAAGTAAATCAGAAATAATTTTAATGTAAAAGTAAATTGCAGCGACTCGTGCGGATAAGGCGATAATCGCCGGCAATTACCGTAACTTCCCCTCTATTAATTAGTGCAGTTTCTCTTTCTCTTTGTGCGCTGAACGTCTCCCAAGAAAAAGGAAACTCGGACCACCACCTCGACCCTGTTAATAACATACTCGAGGATATTTTAATATATTTAACATGATTGATGATGGAATTATAAGCGCTCATAAAGCGCTGATGAATCAACCTGAATAGCAAGGAAAGAAATGGATGAAGGTTGGAGGAAAAGGTGGATTTGTCTTACTATTCTCACATGTAAAACATTTATAAAAATCATTTATATATTCAACTCAATATGTGGTATTGCAAATACCAACAATATAGAGCTGCACTGATAAAATTGCAAGAGGAAGTGATGAATAGAAAACTATAAATAGTCTTATTTGTGATTTGTCAAGGAAATGATTATTTTTATGAAGCTGAGAAATGCATTCTTTCACGCTTACATAAACTTCTCTGGGGCTTTAGAAGATACGTGCATTTTGCTCGGTATCCAGCTTTGTTTCATGGACAGTTATCTTTTAAGTTTCAGCAGAAATATTTCAGTCCTCTACGAAACATTTACGGCATTCTTAGTTGCAAATCTTATTAATAATATGGGAGAGAACCTTGTTAGGAGTTGTAAAAACTATATGTAATATAAGGCAAATATAACCATTTCCTGTGTACCACTTCCATCTCTGGTCATTTCCTGTTTATTAGTCCAATCTCAATCATTTCTGCGATATCAAAATATGACTCGTAGTGAGCAGTGGAAATTTTATCCCTCCTAATGTATTGAGGTATGAAATTGAAATGTTTAATATTAATGCCACACAAATTCAATAACATTAATCCAGTGCAAAGGCGATTCCTGGACTTTTTATGAGAAATGTCGTATCTTTCTCTGTTCCCTTTCTAAGCAATAAAGCGCATTAAGCTTAAGAGGATTTTCACCCCTTATTTCATTATGGGTATGAATAATGATGACATCTTTTGACGAGCATATATATATATATATATATATATATATATATATATATATATATATATATATATATATATATATATATATATATATATATATATATCTATATATATATATATATATATATATATATATATATATATATATATACATATATCTATATATATATATATATATATATATATATATATCTATATCTATATATATTATATATATATATATATATATATATATATATATTATATATATATATATATATATATATATATATATATATACACACAGAGACAGACAGACAGACAGACAGGCAGAGACACAGAGAGAGAACTTTCATCCCATCATACAATTCAATTGGCTGTGAGTCTGTGATGAACCTGATGGCGTTAATATATTCCCGCTGTTTTATCTGTCCTCCAATAAACAGATTTTGATGAATTCAAAACACGAAATACGGCGCTGCTGCAGAAGTGTATTTTTCCGCCAGATAGGCAGGAGCTGGGGACGTGGTAGGGTGTTCGTTATTTCAGCCCCATCGAAAAATGAGATCTATTTCATGCTACACAGTGCATACGTTGTCGAATGTAATCTGTTGTTTATGGTACAGAGTAACGTGAAGAATGACAGTTACTTATGTGATAGTCACTCACACGACAATGGGTTTGGCACTGTTACTGAATTCGTTTCTGAGGATGCAAACTTCTGCCAACACTTGGCAACTCTAACACCCAAATGTTTCTTCTCGCCAAATGTAATATTGTAAATTTCATATCTTGTTTCTAGTCATGAAACACCTACTGTGAAATTCCCGTGAAAATAAGATATAAGTGATCCTTCTTACCAAACACCACAACATATGGCTAACGGGCAAGAAAACAACCAGACATAAAAACAAAGCAAAAATTAAATATATAAAATATATAACCATCTTGGAAGGCATTGGGAAAATAATTCCCCCTCTTACTTATTAAGAATATAAGAATATATACGTTCAGTGTCAAGGAAATTAAATGAATCTACCACCCGTGACTGACGGCAGACTAAAGGTGATCTAAAATAATCGAACTTATACTTACATCTTTCTCACACGCGCTGTAACGTCTCAAAGCAAATTCTCTCCCCTGTCTGCTGCACGATCAAGAAAGGATCAGCACATATATGACCCACTTAGCACTCCGCCCCAGGTCGTAGAACTTCCTTGAATTACTTGAGCGAGAGAAATTTCATCACCATTTTCCTGCAGTTCCCAGACAGGAATTGACTGCAGTCATGATTCTCTGTTACAGATCTGAAGACATTTTTCATTCTTTAATAAATGGTTGGAGAGAGAGAGAGAGAGAGAGAGAGAGAGAGATCGGATATTTCCCCAAGAATATCTGTCATAGCCACTACACCATAACAGCAAAAATAAAAACAAGAATTACCAGAACATGAACGACCAACACAACGGCTGAATATATACTTACTAGGTCTATAATCCAAACGTCGTAACCGCGTAAACCGACAAATCACATAGGACATATGTTTAAGTCATCTTTTATGATCATTTTATTTCGAAAGGAGATAATATCCTTAAAAAATTCTCAGCGAATTATATCCAGTATATATATGACATGTAGAGCGTAAACACAAGCCTATCCTCGTTTTGTACCCACCGAAAGTGTAAACTATTGCAATGAAGTCGATTTTATGACTATTAAAATGTAGTGAAATTTCCTTAAATCAATATGAAATAACAGTTTGCACAGCTCTGAGACAGTCTGTTTATAATACAATGGTGAACACGCTTGACAATATCAGACGGTAATTATCTGTGGTCAGGTGAACCCCATTTACGAAAAACAACCTTCAGCATCGCGGAACACTCCTGACTTCATTCATATTTTCCTATGTTTTTACAAGTTTTAGGGAGTTGCGTATTATGATTTTATTTCAGGTGATAAAATAACGTTTCCTTTTGATAATCAGCACAAGTTATTTTAGCTCGGTAGTATAACCATTGCTTTAAAGAAGATGAAAAGAACCACAGATTGGCTTACTCTCCTAAACCATTGCCAACCAATCAGCTTCAAGGAATGGTGGTGACGTGAGCAGTGGGCGGGGATTAGCTACAAAGAGCCAAGGATTTTGCTGTGCGTCATTACTGTTAAAAAAAAAAGAAAGAAAGAAAAAAAAACTTTGAAAGCTTGCGCATTTACGGGAGTGAATAACCATTTTTAATTAAATGATATAATTATAATAACAATAAAATAACGGTAGGTGGATTCGTACGACCAAATGTCTGTCATTTACTCTTAACAAATTTGTACAGGGGTTTCATGAAAAAAATTGAATTGATTTACATAAAATTGATTCAAATAAGTGTTTTCTCGTATATTTATGAGTAGACCAAAACAGAGGTATAAATGTATAAGCATGCACTCACATTGCAACACTCATTTAAGAATGAAATCAAATCCATAGTTGACAAAAGAGAGGTGTGTTAATGAAGAACTATAATAAGGGACCAATAATGACCAATGACCACCAATTAAAATAGTTTGTCCTTCACTAATTGATGCGCGTCATAACAATTCCTATATGATTAAACCATTAGATCCTGTCACGTTCAAACTGTTATTTGCCACTGAAATGGAATTGATTTAAAAAAAAATAATTATTTGTTGCTGTAAGCTGATAATGAACGTGACCAAAGAGCTTAAATGGTCATTAAAAGTGGCAATTAATTAACGAAAAAAGAAAGATTTATATAATCAATA
>NC_087207.1:27934149-27984321 GCF_015104395.2 Macrobrachium nipponense | reverse complement strand
GATATATGGTATCATATTTTCCCCAAAATCCAAGTCTTTCCTCATTGAAGAAATGGAATATCGTACAATAAAAAGTATATATGGAGGGATTTTAGTATATGTGTCCTTAATTAAATTTAGACGCAACAGTTCCCATATAACAGGTATTACAAATAAAAAATTTTTAAGGCTACCAAGAGTGAATTCCAGTTTTTTTTTTCGTTAATTATCCCTCGGAAGAATTACTTTGGAGGAAAATAATTATCATATAGTCTCAAAGTTTTTCAAGGTCATATCCCAAGCTTTTTTTTATTGCATAATATCTACTGCTTGAAATGCTATATAATTGTATTGCTAAAATAAATCAAAATGGAGAATTAGGCCCTCATTTTTTTTGTTTTTGTACGTTGATTAATATTCTTTCAAATTTTTTTTATAATTCTCCATAAAAAAACATATTTTCATAGTTTATTTTCTTTACTGCTTTCCGGTCGAATTACCAGAGATGCACAAAGTAGCTTTCGTGGTTCCCTTGCGCTTGATCCATTAATTTCACAAATCCCCGACCTGGAATACCCATTAAACGTAAATCTTCCTTTTCCAGTCAGCACCAACAAAGGCCCAACGAAAAAGAAAGAAAAAAAAAACCACCTACAGCTTACGCGGGACGCATGCAAGATTTTCCCTTCAAGCAATTAATACTCATACTTACTACTACTTGTACTAACATCAAGGATAAAATAAACTAAAAAGACACAGTTTAAACACGTTCACTTATAAGTGGAAACTCAAAATAATCGAACAGAAACATAGCATAAATTCAGTACACCAAATAAATTAATAGATGCTAAAATCTACGGTCAAATAGTCTTGTTTCACCAACGAAAATTAAAATGAATATGCTATATTGTATTAGAAATCATTTTTCTGCACCGTTAAACATCCATATAATTTAATTTTTACATTTTCATTTTAATAAATAAATCATATATATCATATTATAAAATTTCTCTATCTTTAACTCAACGCAAAACACCTTTTCAGACTTTTTTAGCCTCTACTGTAGACTTCTCCTACCTCCCCCCCCCCTAACAATAACAACAACAAAGTATTTGTATGCTTACTCTTCAAGTAAGCAAAAACAATCTTGGAGTTGTTATGATAATGCGACCAACATATATTGATAATGCTGAAGTAATTCTATCCGGTGTCACCAGAGGTGAAGCTTCAGTTAGAACAGATGGAAAAGAAGTCAGAGAATATAGTGATACGGATTATGCATCTTCGATTCTCCGATTAGCTACCTACAACAAATTCATTTTCATTTATGGATTGTTAATTCAGTTACTTACAAAAATAATTAAATGCAGCAATTAGGAAAATCAAAACAACCCCTTTATATATTACTAATATACGTAAGTTAGATCGGTGGCTATAGAAAAAACAAGGGCTACGCCTGAATCTTCCTATAATCTTGCAACATATTCTTAAGAATGGAATCCCTTTTTTCTGTTGAACTGAGGGTATGTTAATTTTTCCCGGGTTAAAAATGTCTGAAGTCCAAATAATGTAAATTAAGTCACATACAATACAGTCGACTCGGCCTAACCATCTAAAGCCATGGATATATTAAAGTCCCGACCTCCAGCTTACTCGGGACAAGTGCAAAATTTTCCCCTTACGATAAATTATAAACATTATATTCCTAATTTTTAATGTAAATTGAAACATGCTAAAATCTATGGTCAAATAGAGCCTTGTTTTACGAAAGAAAATCTATTAGAAATCATTTTTTATGTGCTGTTTAACATGCACGCTATTTATTTTTTACATTGTCATTTTAATAGATAAATCATAAATGTCATATCATAAAATTCCTTATCTTTAACGCAACGCAAAACACTTTTCAGGCCTTTTTAGTCTCTTCCGGAGACTTTTCCTACCACCCCCGCCCCCCAAACAAGAAGAAGAAGAACAACAAAACAAAGTAGTTTGTAGGCTTACTCCCCGGCCAAGCAAACATTAACAGGAAGAAATAAACTATAACTTAAAAGGAAGAACGAAATTGTTTTTGCTGTATCAACAATCATCTTGAACTGTAGCTCTGCTGTACAGTTAGTATAGCTCTGGTGATAGCTATAACTTGATGGCTGAAATAGCTGTTGGTTTAAAAGTAAATAAATGAAGCAACAATGATAGACTATGCCTTCAAAACTTCAGCTGTTTAATGAGTACAGAAAAAAGGAGAAGTATTACCATAATATAACAGATATTAATTGCCCATTATTTTCATTGAAATGTAATCTGTTCATGCAAGGAATTCAAGGAAGGATAAATAACAAAACTGAGAATATTTATTTATAGTTCTACTCATGGGGTGTCAATTTGAATTTAGAGATTTTCTTATATTCGTCAGAACTGGACATTAAAGTGCTAAATGCCCCCCTCCCCCCAAAAAAAAATCAGCTGGGTAAGGGTTTCATTTATTTAACAATGATGGTGGAATACAAAGACAATGGAAAATGTAGGGAATGGAAGAGCAATCTTCAACAAGACAGCAATGCTTGGATGAGAATGAAAACCTAGAGAGCATGACAGCAAAGGTATCTTTTTAATCATCATCCAAAATTGGAATATGTGAATTTCGGTGAAGAGAGTTTGATAGAAAGATAATATCTAGGCAGCTGAATAATCAGTTATCAACAGTTCTGATTTTACAAGAAGATACCTAAACGCAAAACACCATTCAGACATTAAAAGCACTGACTCAGTTAACGCTGCTTTTATTACAGTGAGGTCGTTCGCATAGTTAAAATAAATGTTAATACCATAAATCAAGTGTTAAAAAAGAAAAAAAAAATAGACCACGTTACGGGGCGAATACAAAAATTTCCTGGGAAGATTACTTTTGTGTCTCTTCCTCTCTTTTCTCTTTTCACCTCATTCTTCTTCCCTTATCCTTTTCAAGTTAATCTGACTCCGGGGACTAATCTCCGACATCTTTCTTATTATAAATCTCTCGACCTCTGACATTTTGACGCTCTTGAAGACTCGCATCTCGAGCTTTATGACTGACAGGTCTCTTCTTCATTTTTGTTTAATTACTAACGTTTTATAAAAAAATTTTATGCTGATTTTTATTCACAAAGAGAAATCAGGCTTACTTTCTGCCTCTACCTAATACTCGGTCTGAGATAAATTATTATTATTATTTTTAATTTATTTATTTATTTATTTATTTATTTTTTGTGTGCTCTATCACAGTCCTCCAATTCGACTGGGTGGTATTTATAGTGTGGGGTTCCGGGTTGCATCCTGCCTCCTTAGGAGTTCATCACTTTTCTTACTATGTGCGCCGTTTCTAGGATCACACTCTTCTGCATGAGTCCTGGAGCTACTTCAGCCTCTAGTTTTTCTAGATTCCTTTTCATGAATCTTGGGATCGTGCCTAGTGCTCCTATGATTATGGGTACGATTTCCACTGGCATATCCCATATCCTTCTTATTTCTATTTTCAGATCTTGATACTTATCCATTTTTTCCCTCTCTTTCTCTTCAACTCTGGTGTCCCATGGTATTGCGACATCAATGAGTGATATTTTCTTCTGGACTTTGTCAATCAACGTCACGTCTGGTCTGTTTGCACACATCACCCTACCTGTTCTGATACCCTAGTCCCAGAGGGTCTTTATTATTATTATTATTATTATTATTATTATTATTATTATTATTATTATTATTATTATTATTATTATTATTATTATTAGCTAATATGCTTTTTACCACTACTGAAGACCTCATACAGGATACTTGTCCATGGCCCAAGCATAACCCCTGACAAGTGACGGTCTACATTACAACACTCATTAGGTGTATATAAAAACCACTCTAGCAAATCCTGTAATCACAGACAAAGTGATGTAATACTCATGTGTCTGGCAACAATGCATTGGACAAACCTGTACTGAAGCTGTAAGTTGTCTCCACTGGCTGCCTTCCCACTAAACTCTTTTAATTTTATACATACAATATCTCAGATTATGGCCCCCTGCATTCTGCTACATGGCCCCCAGTTTGGGAACCACTGATCTAAATAAAATACTTCAGGTAACGAAATGGAAAATTACGATGACAATTAAGGAAAACTTCTGTTTCATGGTAAAGTGGAGATGTGATATCATTTAGTGCTAATATCATTTAGTGCTAATCCTTTTTTTAGGAGACGTACTATATTATTAGTAACTAAAGGCACTATATTATTACTAAATGGCAGGAAAATACATGCAAAAGCTTTCATCTTCAAGATGAAGAACCACAGGAGAAAAGCAGGATTAGAAGATTCGTGTTTAATGTCAACAGCAATTAGTATTCCGTTGTAATTACGGCGAATTAAAAAGACGTCTTATCCTCCAACACTATTTGTTACTGCTTTCTATCATGACGGCAACTGCTGTGTAAGGCTGGTAGGAGAAAGCCGCGGCAAGTGTAATGACAGCAGAAAGTTTTTTTGTTTTGAACAGTCATTTGTCATTGTAGACACTGATACGTATTGGTGTGGCGTTGGAGGTGGGACTATAATTTTGAGAAATGCATGTGATACCATTCAGCAATGCTCGAGGGAGCAGCAGCAGGAGTAAAAGTAACCAAATGGACACAAAAACGTGAAGTGTATCCAGTAGGATTACTACTGAAGGTTACTACTGAATCATCTTGGAAGGTTGGTATCATTTCATAGGAATAATAGTACAATTAATATAGCTCCAAATAAAAATGAAATTTTTAGTACACTGAATGTGATTCTGAAGTATAAACAAAATCAGTAATACAATGAATGTAATTCCACTGTTTCAATCGATACTGCCACCCCAAATGAAATTTACTCAGAGCTTCTTCCTCCTCCGGGCCCCTCTCACCTGGTTCATCGTTCCCGTTTTTGATTTCTTTCTCGATTCCTTCCTTCCTTTTCCTTTCCTAGTCCCTTATTCCCGAATGCATCCCCGATGCCGTCATTATCTGTTTTCTGGAAGAAACGACATGTAAATTGGAGCAGTTCCTGGAACATGTTGAATGCATGTTCATCGTCAATCTTTTTCTTACGCTTCTGTAACTTGCGCGTTGAAACAGATATCCGGTGAAATGATGCGTAGAGAATTTAGGTTAAATATAACTAAATATTCAACGAATGATCACGAGTGTATGCATGTATGATAGTGTGGGAGAGAGAGAGAGAGAGAGAGAGAGAGAGAGAGAGAGAGAGAGAGAGAGAGAGAGAGAGATGGGAGTGATAATTGTACATTTAAGAAAGTGGATGTTTCAGTCTACTGAGCTTGTGAAAACCTGTGAGAATTACGAAAAGTTTGTGTTCTGGTGCCTTTTACTACCTACGTTTGCTAGATACGGTATTTAACGGCATTCATTAAGAAAAAGACCTTATACATTAACTGTGAAACATATGCTTAGCTGTAACCTGGAGACCATTTCGTACCACTTTGCAATTCTCCTATCTTTACTTAAATTCACTTTAGAGATTTACGTATTCAACGACTCTCTTACAGGAGCCTGATACATGATGGAGCCAAAAGGGCGGCAATGGAAGAGGGGAAAGAGAGGGTCAAGAGGGCAAGTCCCGTTCCTAAGACACTACGTAGTATCCTGAAGCTCAGAGCGAGGGACCTTCTTTCCGCATACTTCTACAGGGCCAGTGGTTGAAAGACTGACCCCAATTTGGAAGACGGTAAGTCTGAACACGGATTTGTTTCCCTTGGGATACATCTTGTATTCCTTTAAGAGCTGTAAGCCGATTTCATCAACATCATCAGGTCGAGCTGTCAGTTTCCTTCACTCACCTCTTCTACTGACTCTTCAGCCCTTCTCTTCACTCCTTAGTTATTGTTATTTTTCATTCCGATACCTAAAGTATTTTATTTAGATTTACTGACTACCCTTTTTCTTCGACGTCCCAAATCTTGCAAGAAAATCGTGTGAGAAAACCTCGCTCGCTAACAGCATTAATCGAAAGTCCGTCGATTTGGGCTTGGAGCTACATTCTATCCTTTTTTTTTTTTTTTTTTTTTTTTTTTTTTTTTTTTTTTTTTTAATTTTTTTTTTTTTTTTTTTTTTTTTTTTTTTTTTTTTTTTTTTTTATGGCCTTCCGGCTAGCGTTCATTTCTTTTTGTAATAATTAAAATAACTAATGTTACTGGAATATACCATTCACATTCACGTTGTGCATGTATTCTTAATATTATGCCACAGAAACCTCTTAACCTTTCGAGAAATTTAGATTGTCTTCTTGTCTATGAATGATAAATAATACTAACGACAACAACAACAACAACAATAATAATAATAATAATAATAATAATAGTAATAATACTAATTAATAATAATAATAATATTGAACCAAAGAATCCCTGTACGAAGCTAGCTATAACATCAGAATTAAAAGGCAGAGCAGTGCTAAAAAATATTTATGCACAGAGTTAAAAATGATAAGGAGAGACTTTCAGATACTACTCCGTATTCCTCATCAGGGATACGGAGTGGTATCTGAAAGTCTCTCCTTATCATGTTGTTACGTCTGTGCATAAATATTTTGAACCCTACCCTGACTTTTAATTTCCAATAATAATAATTATAATAATAATAAAGCTTACACACACACACACACACACACGCATATAAATATATATATATATATATATATATATATATATATATATATATATATATATATATATATATATATATTAGATGACCAATCCGGCACTGCCTGGGAAATCTCTGATCTCAGCCAATAAACTCTCTCTCTGCTCTCTCTCTCTCCTCTCTCTCTCTCGCTTCTCCTCTCATCTCTCTCTCTCTTCTCATCTCTCTCTCTCCTCCTCTCTCCTCTCTCTCTCTCAGGAAGGGAACTGGCATTTCTGATCTATGAAATCAGCAACAGTCCTAACCAAAAAGATACAAAAGGCATTCATAGATATATTAGAAGGATACAATCCTTCAAACTGGAACAAATCAAATGAAAACATCTTGAAAATAATTGAAGAAGTTCCAAATAAAATCCAAGTGGTCAAGAGACTCATAAAGAAAATATACATAAACCAACATATCCGACAAAGAAAATGAATAAGGTGAACCTTGTGAATATCCTAATTGATGCATTAGAAAAGAATGCCAAAAGCATGTAAACTGTGTAAGGTGTGGTATAGCATAGTTAATCTACAAAACCTAATCAGAAAATGTGCTGCATGCAACATTCCGACCCATCCACAGTGTGCTGAGGTAATGCAAGATATGAGAAAAGACACAAGAATTTTTTGCTCAACATGTCTACCATGGATAGACAATGTTATTAAATCAAGATTGAATGTACAAATAGTTGAGGATGAAGAAGAAGAAGAAGAGGAAGAGGAGAAGAAGAAGAAGAAGAAGAAGAGGAAAACGTAAGAGAAGTAAACAAAACTGAAATGACAGAAAAAAATAAGGAAACAAGAACAAGATAAAAGTATGGATGCAGAGATACTCATTGATACTACATATGAGGCTATAAAGCAGCATACCTACGAGAAATAAATTATTCGATATGACAACACAAAAGAAAATGCCGAAGAGGCTCTACCCAGATCTACACAATGACGGGAAAGAGGAAAAAATATACAAAAAAGACAAAGTCTGCAACCTTTTGAAAAGAGGGAATTGCAGATTTGGAGAAAAATGTTACTACAAACATCCTAAGGCTATGTCACAACTATGAAATATATGGTAAATGTGCATACCTAGATGGCTATGAGGATGATTGCAGAGATCTACATCCAAAAATATGCAAAAACCTAAAAGAAGGAAAAGGATATAAGTTCGACAAAAAATGTAAAATATATGCACCCTGTAGCCATGAAAAATAATCAAATAAATAACCAATTAAGTAATAAAATCCAAAATAAGAAAGAAACAAATAAAGAGAGAATGAAGAATATCAGGTAAAAGAAAAAAGCAAGCCATCAACGAGATATGCAAGAGGTGTCAGCAAAAAATTTCAATGCATCAGCTCCAGGATTCTACTCAAGAGATAATAACTGTTTTTATTATGCAAGAGGATATTGCAGATATGGAGAAAATTGCAGATTCAGACACAAAATGAATAATTATGATGAAGGAAGAACAAATATTATGGAAAATAAATTGGACTTTTAATGACAGAATTTCTGGAATGAAAAAAAGAACAACATACCAGAACAGGTAAAGAGACATGGGAAAATCCTTATTATTACCAATATTAAATGAACAGGAGAAGAACAACGCAAACCATCATAGTGATGAATGCGCAGGGTTTAGTTACGAGTAACTCAAAAAGAAAAATAGAGCACTTAGAAGAACTAACCCAAATTGAAAAGAAAAATAGATATAATTGAATGATAAGTGCAACCTGGTATTCCCAAGAGACTGGGAATGATGATCAAATAAAAGGGTTCCAAACTTATAGATCAGATAGAAAAAATAGGAATCAAGGGGGAACCGCAATATAGGGAAAGACAAAAAACAAGGAAAAATATATGAGAAATATAGTAACTCAGAATGTGAACTAATAGCGGTAGAATTTGAATCTGAAAAATTAATGAACATAGTAATATATAGACCTCCTAATACTAAAGAGTTTGACTTAATAATAGAAAAAATTGGATGATATATGTAGAAATCACAAGGACTGGCGGGACTATTCTCCTATCTGGAGACTTCAACTTTCCTTTCGTAGACTGGAAAGAACGAATAGGAGATTGTGGATGTACTTATACCATATAAAAAAGAGAGTAATAGTAGTGCAGAAGATAAGAGGCAATTCGAAAAGCTATTAGAATATGCTACTAGAATACAACATTCAACAAATAAATCACCTGCCAACAAGGAATGGAAAATACTTTAGACCTAGTATTTGTGAACGAGATGAATTATGTTAAAGAAATAATAGTTTATAATGCGAGGTATTTCCAGGAACCAAATAATGTCATAGAAATTAACAGTTCCCATTCCAAAGGCAAGTGACAAAACAGAGATAAGCAACGTGAAATGAAAAAGTGGGAAGGATATGGAAAATACAACTTCTACAGTAAAATATAAAATGGTCAGAAATAAATGAAGAATTAAACAAGATTGGGATAACATTTTCGTAAGTGACGACATAAAGGTAAATACGGAGATATTATATAAAATATTAGAGAAAATAGTGGATAAATATATACCGAAGAAGAAAAGTAAACATCAGTCATGCATACCAAGAGACAGAAGGATCTTGTTCCAGAAAATCAGAAAGTGGAAAAAAGGTCTTGCAAAAGAAAAAAATGCATGGAAGTTATAGAACTAAAAAGTAAGATAGAAAATGCAGAACAAAAGATTATACAATCAAAAGAAAATGAAAACGGGACTTGGAAGAAAAAACCCTATTAAATATCAAGCAAAATCCCAAACTATTATACTCATATGCGAAGAAGATGATAAAAGAAGAATAGAAATAGGCCTCTAAGAATTGAAGGGAGATTAACGAATGAAAAAAAGGAAATTTGCAACATATTGGCAGAACGATATAAGAGAGAATTCACCCCTAGAATAGATAATGAAGATAATGATATAGAAGTAAGGATGAAAATAGTGAATATTTAGCTGACATAGATATTAATGAAGCTGATATTGTGCAGGCTATTAATGAAATTAAAAATGGAGCTGCTGCAGGGCCGGATGGAGTGCCTGCTATTTTGTTAAAGAAAGTAGTTCATTCTATCGCAAAAGACCACTTGCAATATTATTAAGACAAAGTGTAGATACAGGCAAGATTTATGATGAGCACAAATTAGCATATATTACCCCTACTTTCAAAAGTGGATCAAGACTAGAGGCAAGTAATTATAGGCCTGTGAGTCTAACATCACATATTATGAAAGTGTACGAAAGGGTAATGAAGAAAAATATTATGAAACATTTAATAAAAAATAATTTGTTTAATAAAAGGACAACATGGTTTCGTACCCGGAAAAAGTACACAAAACCCAACTGTTAGTCACCGTGAGAACATATTCAAAAATATGAAAAGCGGAAATGAAACAGATGTGGTTTATTTAGACTTTGCAAAAGCTTTTGACAAAGTAGACCATAATATATTAGCGAAGAAAATTAGAAAACACAATATCGTGGATAAAGTAGGAAGATGGTTAAAAGAATTTTTACACAACAGAAAACAGATAGTTATTGCAAACGACGAGAAATCGGATGAAGCCAAGGTAATATCCGGTGTGCCGCAAGGTACGGTGTTAGCTGCAATACTGTTTGTTATTATGATTGAAGACATAGACAGTAATGTTAAGGATTCGGTAGTGAGTAGTTTCGCAGATGACACAAGAATAAGTAGAGAAATTATTTGTGATGAAGATAGGAACGCTCTACAAAGAGACCTTAACAAAGTATAAGATTGGGCAGAGGTAAATAGGATGGTATTTAACTCTGATAAATTTGAATCAATAAATTATGGAGACAGAGAAGAAAGCTATATTGCATATAGGGGACCTAATAATGAGACCAATCACAAATAAGGAACGTAAGACCTTGGGTGAAATGATGAATAGGAACATTGTTATCAAATGATCAAATAGCCCTTCTGTTGGCAAAATGTAAAGCAAAAATGGGAATGTTGTTACGGCACTTCAAAACAAGAAAAGCTGAACACATGATTATGCTTTATAAAACATATGTTCGTAGTCCACTTGAATATTGCAATATGATATGGTACCCACACTATCAAAAGGATATTGCACAAAAGGAGAGTGTACAAAGGTCCTTTACAGCTAGAATAGAAGAAGTTAAAGACCTTGACTACTGGGAAAGACTACAATCCTTAAAATTATATAGTCTAGAAAGGAGAAGAGAACGCTACATGATAATTCAGGCATGGAAACAGATAGAAGGAATAGCAGAAAATATCATGGAACTAAAAATATCAGAAAGAGCAAGCAGAGGTAGATTAATAATGCCCAAAACTTATAACGGGAAAATAAGGAAAGCACACAGGACATTAATCCACTACGCACCAGCATCGATAATGCAGCGTCTATTCAATGCGTTGCCAGCTCATCTGAGGAATATATCAGGAGTGAGCGTAGATGTGTTTAAGAATAAGCTCGACAAATATCTAAACTGCATCCCAGACCATCCAAGATTGGAAGATGCAAAATATACCGGAAGATGTACTAGCAACTCTCTGGTAGACATTAGAGGTGCCTCACACTGAGGGACCTGGGGCAACCCGAACAAGATGTAAGGTCTGTAAGGTAAGGTCTCTCATTTCTGTTAGGATGATAGCTTCTCACCACACCCCACCCCCTTCCTATCAGGGCTTCGGCTGAACTTGGAGTTAAAGGGCTTCAGGATTGTCACTATTCATCTCAGGAACCTTGAAAACTATGCATTAGACACCAATATCTATCGTTTACGGTTATTTCAATTTCACCTCTTTCCCACACCTTTTCACCCATCCTTTTTATCAGGTCTGAACTTGGACCTGAACAGCTCGGTTATTTTTACATGTCACCCTTTCCTACCCCCTTCTAACCCCCTCTTCCTATCAGGACTGAACTTGGACTTGAACGGCTTCGGGCGTGTCACCATTCATTTCAGCGACCTTGAAAATATGGTTTAAACCCCAATATCTGTCATTTTCTATTACTTTTACAAGTCACCCCCTTCTCAACCCCCTCCCTATTGGAGCTAGAGCCTGAAACTATTTTGAAGTATTGCAATTAGCACCAACACCCTACGTTTCAAATCTGAACAAAATTGGTGCAAAAATAAGAAAGTTAGATGGGGGCGGAGGAGGGGTTATAAGTTATAACTTTTTAGGGGCGTTTTATATATTTTAAGGAAATCTAATTAGTCGATGTTCGAACCCTATGTTAGTTTAACCTTTGGGCCAAATTTCATACTGATCGATTCACTGTTGTAAACGTTCACCTGGAACAGACAGACAAACAAAGGGACGTGTTTTTCCATTTATATAAAATATATATATACATAAATATATATACATATTATGTATAGTATATAGGTTATATATATTATATATATTATATATATATATATATATTATATATATATTGATATATTATATATATATATATATATCCTATATATATATATATATATATAATATAATTCATACTGTATCTATTCATATTCTGAAGTTTGCATACGCCAACTCTTTTGCCAGCATTTGTGTCGAAAAGCTGAATGTGATTTTTCATACAACCAAAAGACTATTTTGGACAGCAAAATTCATAGAGACAAAACCGGCCTACCCTATCTATTCTATAAATGAAAGGGCATTTTGTATTGTATACTGGCTATAGTGTTAACAAATGTTTGCCATAAAATTAACAACCTCCCATGAAAATCTATTTCCAGATATTACAGAATTTAAAAACATGCAATAAACAATGATAAAAAACATAAATATTACTACCAAAAATAACTTCGACTTTATTTATTAAAACAGAGGAAAAAACCTACAGCCCGACAACATTAATGGAACTAAAAGTACACGCCTGACGATCTACATTATGGCGGCATACATATATAACTCCTGAATTCTGCTGTTTTGAAAACTGGTTAGATTATTAAGGATGAGATGGCCATCACATCCTCATCCTTTCCTGATTATAATAAAAACCAGAAAAACGATTTTTTTCCTTTGCGTGTTGAAGTGAGCGTTGAAAAGACCGTACGGTTTCATGGCTATTTCTTATATAATATTACTAAATATGAAAAATGAATTATCTTCCAAAGTATGCTGTTTTGAATAAAATGTTCCTGCGTGGACAGAGATATAACCAAAATGTTTTCGTTCTATTGTTCATGCTCAAAATGGAAGCTTTGACTTGTGACGATTATAACTTGGGAGTAAACACTTCAACACTTAAATACTAGTAGGGAGGACAGAAAAGGAATCGTTTCCTCATTGTAAGTATTTGCCCTCATGTTTTCAATAAAGTAGCATAACGTTCTAATAGACATGAACGAGTTTGACTACTGTTAAAATACGACGGCGAGTCGAACAAAATGACATAAATTGAATTTGAAGAGGAATTCCATTCTAGTTTGAGATAAAGGATACTTCGGCAATTAAGATCACATTTCTGCGAGATTATTCCGACTATACTATTCTCTTAGTTATTACTTTGTTACAGGTGTAAAAAGATTATAAAAATAACTCGTTATCACAGTTTTAAAAAATGAAGACACTTATAGCTATGAATATGAACATCAAAATAGAGTTGGAGAAAGAAGGAAACTGGTTCTGAAAGCCACAGAGACTTTCACACAAGATCCGGGTCCTCAGTGTCAAGGAAAAATGAGAACCAAACTTGAAAGAAAGGAGCACTGATTCTGACAGTTCTGAAAAGACTTTTACTAAAATTAAACGATAGGATGATCACAAAGGCTTAACTAAACCACAAGGGAGCAAAATTTGGTTCTAAAAAAAAGACGGAAAACAAAACCAAAAGCTCTAGTTCTGGCAGCTGTAAAACCGAAATAAAGCGAAATAAAAACGATGATCCTCTCAATGGTAAAAAAAAAAAAAAAAATGAGATCCAAAAGTAAGATAAGAATAACTTTGGCTCCAACGGCGACATGAAATCAAGAGCTAAAATCAAAAGAAAGACAAACTCTTTTTAGGGAGGGAGGTGAGGAAGGTGGACCCATAATGCAGGAGATGAGAGGAATTATTCTACTTCAGATGTCCCCCGTTGAGATAAAGAAATTTCCTGGTCAAAGGTCTTCCCGAAGCCTCGCTTGACCCAAGAGGGAATTAAGGAGGGAAAGGAAAGAAATGTTCATTTTCCTGCCAAGAAGAAATTTAAGAGGACAGAGAGGAAAAATTCGTTTGGGTATTATATATACTATATATATATATATATATATATATATATATATATATATATATATATATATATATATAATATTATCTATATATATATTAATTATATGGTATATATACATATATATATATATATATATATCTATATATTTTTTATATATATATATATGTGTGTGTGTGTGTGTGTGTGTGTGTGTGTGTGTGTTTGTGTATAAATAACTTGATCACGAAATTCTTAATAGTAATGCTATTATAGATAAAGGTGATGCCACGGGGGAAAATGAAAATACGAGAATTGCCAAGATCTTTCGGTCTACACGGCCCTTTACTTGAGGCACAACTGATCAGAACAGAGCAAAAACAATACAAGTAGGCTTAGTACCCAAACTGACATTACAAGATTAGCATAAGGTCCAAATCACTCTAAAGAAACGAAAAAACGCCCTTGGGCAAGATTAAGAGATTTCAAAGCAGCCACCCACACGATTTGCTCAGAAAAATATTACGTTTTTCCGTTTCTTTAGAGTGAATTGACCCTTATGCTAATCCTGTAATGTCAGTTTGGATAATAAGCCGACTTGTACTGTTTTGTGTAGGCCGAAAGATCTTGGCAATTCTCGTCTTTTCATTTTCCTCCGTGTATATATATGTATATATATATATATATATATATATATATATATATATATATATATATATATATATATATATATATGTATATATATATATATATATATATATATATATATATATATATATATATATATATATATATATGATACATTAAACTTCCAGTTTTCTACAGGGCGTTTGGAATAAGGTTACTAAATTCACGCCCCTCTCGCCTTTTGTGCGGCTAGCACTACATTCTAAAACAACTAATCGAGTCATAATTTGCTGCTTATCTCAACAGAGAGACAGCGGGATTTATGGGACGCAGAAAAAACCATGTCAGCAGAGAAGAAATATATTCTTTGATAACAAAATTTGTGGGTAGTTTAATGTCTACATACACCCCATAATGGTTTATATAATTGCGTTTTTCATGGTTACGTCAACCGCCAGTTCGCTAATGTCCATCAAAATTGAAGAAACAGAAAAAGAAAATAGTAAATGGGCTAAAGGACACTTTAAGGTCGTTTCGAACGTAATCGTTGAGTTGTAGTTGCTATATTTTTCGTTGAAACATACTAGGCATATTCTCCATATCTCTTAATTTTTATGGGTAATGAATAACTGCGGATACAAGAAAGTACATAAAGAAGAACATAAATGACTCCACAACTTACATATTACATTATATGTATAATAATAATTGCATAAAGAACTACGTATATCTGCATGTAAATAAATATGTATAAAAACACATTTTTACTGGCTTTATTAGTATTTTCTACCTTTTGCCTATTTTCTTTTTAACCTTCTTCGTTTTCATTAAATCCTCGCATAGTTTTCAGACGAATTCCTTACTAGTAGTTGTGCTTATAGATAAAATGGTTAACTTCATGCCTAACAGAGTTTGGGAGTACGTAAGAACACAATTTTCTTAGATTTTACTTTTCGAGGAAGGAAAAATACTACTCAGAAATCAATGGCTGAAATTCGTTTAAAAGTTCAGGTTACTGAACGTATCTACCGAAGTTAAAATAAGAGATGAGGAGAAATTCCAAAAATATAAAAGATATCACGAAGACGACATAGTCCGTAAATTACAGAAACTTTAAGATAGATTTTTCTTAGCTTCCGTCCAGATATTCATTAAGCGTTGGTTTGGATAGAAAAAAAAAAAAAAAAAACAAAAAAAAACATGTAAATATCTGAAGCAAATTCCTTAGAATGGGTTGTTATGGAGTCAATAGGTCCCATGTCACATGATTTACCTCGCTCGCTCGGAATCGACCCCCGGGGAAGATATTTTGGTATGATTGTTACACAGACACCGGAATCGAGAAGAGATGCCGAGAAGAAGACTGATGCCACTAAAATGCAATATGCTACCAGCTTCTCGTGTCAAGTTTGCCTACATAGGTAAACATCAGCAAACTAACCAACATTTCTGTATTTCATCTTCAACATTTCCTCATTTTTTAATATTTTAGTTTCATCTTCCAGTATCATCATCATCTTCATCATCAAGTTCCTGTCATCTTTCCAGTCAGTAAGACAATCGATCTCATTGCTGAATGGACCGCCAATTCCCCATCTCCAAATAACCCGATATTGTAGGGACCTTCATCCTCTCCAATTCAGCCATTTAGCGGCCATTTCCACTCGTTCACTCCTAAACCCTGCAGGATTAATAGAGTACTATCCTAGCAGGATCTAGTTGAGCTTCGATTTTAGTGGTATCAGTCTTCTTCTCGGTATCTAATCTCGATTCCAGTGTCTGCGCCACAGATCATATCCAAAGATCTTCCCACTTTGTGTATCTGCACTTACTCAGCCTGTCTGTTGTTCCCGATGTTTTGGAATTTTGCTCATTTAGTAAATAAATATTTCCTCGTCAGAAACAGCCGGTAATGTAATTGAATCTCCTTACATGCTTGTTCAACAGATCTAGGCCTATTTTTCATAATTTATCAAAAACACTCCCTTACCAATAAGAAATGACCATACTACCTGTAATGTCTCTTAATTGCGGCACTGTCTTTTTTTATAACATACAGAGCTTACATACACTGACAAAGTCTCATAGATTAAAACGCCTTTAAGTTACCCTAATTATTCTTATTTTATTTTTACTCTGCTGAGAATAATTCAGTAATTGAAATTTGGCTTCATGATAATACAAAATCTATTACAACGCGAAACCCGGGCTGTTTCATTATGCCAATTTCCCCGCCAATGTTCAACTGCAGCTTCAACAACGCTTATTACATTGGCCCACGTATCTGCCAGTGAGGTGTGTGGATTATACTAAAAGCATTTTAATTTTCCTCTTTCATTATTGACTTATCATCAATACTTTATCCCCTACCAAATCTCAGCCTAAACCAAATTTTAAATTCTTGTAAAATATGAGGCATTTCCTAATTTATGTCTGGATCATCGGACTTCCTTCCATAAAATATCTCTTTCAGCCAAACTGTTATTTCGTTGTCATTATTTTGGAATACAGCGTTGTCCGCTGGGTGTCCTTTTTTTGTGTTAATGAATTTATTGATTTTTGTTTATACTTATCAATAGTGTTTTTCTATGTGGCTTAAACGACTTTGCTCTAGACCGTTGATGCTTCAAAAGGTTATTATGTTATGTATTTTACCTATTTATTACAGTCTAAAATTAAACTTTTATTAATTTGCCGAACAATTTGCTTTACCAAGAAATCTCAGCCCCATAATTATAGAAAAATGGTAAATATTCCGGCCTCGTTTCTTGTCACGTGATATATATATATATATATATATAATATATATATATATATATATATATATATATATATATATATATATATATATATTTAGTTTATAATAATTCAAGTAATAAAAGCCCACGCTTATGTAAGATGTCTATTAAAAAAATTCTTATATTCTTAAATTCTTACCGTCGTATAAGAATTTTATATATATATATTATATATATAATATATATATATATATATATATATATATATATATATATATATATATATATATATCTATCTTATATATATATATATATCGATATATATATATATATATGTATATATATATATATATATAGATATATATATATATAATCACTGTACTTTCCTAAATACATAAATGGCCATCAGTCAGCACGACGAGAAATTAATAATCCAGCTGTGTAAACCCGGAGGGAAAATCCCTGTGAAATGAATTCTGTCGAAGAAGAGGCATCAATATTCGGAATCTGATTCAGTTACGAATTTCAAGCACATTCGGGGGTTCTAGTTATCAAGAAATTTAATATCCTTCGTCTAAAATACTTCACTACTCCAAAACACACTCCACTTGGCCCCTCTCTCTGTCGAAAGTTCATTTCCTGTCCTTGGTTCTGCTTTCCTTTCATACCTTCATGGTGCTGCTATCTGTTATAATATTTTATGCTCTTTCTCCGGAACAATTCAATTTCATCATATATATATTCATACTTTTACATTTTATAAATACTATGTGTATATGATAGATTTGTTCAAAATGTGTGTATATCATTGTTATACCATCAATACAAAGCCACAAATAACCTATTTACATCTTAATCAATACAGTGATTTAGATCTGGATTAATTCCTGAAGTATGAGGACAGCATGTGGAAGATTATTGACGGACCTATTTATATATATATATATTTATATATATATATATATATATATATATATATAATACATATATATATATATATATATATATATAGAATATATATATATATATATATAACTATATCTATATATACTATATAAATTATATATATGTGTCTGTGTAAATATAAAGTGTGAGTGGTGTGTGTTTGTGTGCGTATGTGCATATGTATAACTACAATAGGCCATTACTTACCAACCTCTTCCTACCAGCAAAAGAACGCTGATACCTAAATTGGAATTATATTTATAATACGCTAAATACACCATCTTTGATCAGAAATCGCGCCTGAGTCTTCTAATTAGAACTAAGGTGACCTTGGCCTAATTAATGCTCTCAACCATCATAGGTCTTATTTACGAAGTGAAAGAAATTAAAATCTATCCTTTGGATTTTGTATAAAATATAAAAAATAATAACATCTACAGTTTCTTCTAGTTGAAATGTATGACTTTGGTTGGAGCATCCCTCACTGTAGCATGCATATTTGGGATGAAGTTGCTACCCTATTCCTTGTCCCTCGGACGTTAATCCTTGTCTCTCGGACGTTATTCCTTGTCCATCGGACGTTATTCCTTGTCCCTCGGACGTTAATCCCATGTCCCTCGGACGTTAATCCTTGTTCTTCGGACGTTATCCTTGTCCTTCGGACGTTATTCTATGTCCCTCGGACGTTAATCCTAGTCCTTCGGCCGTTATTTTCCTTGTCCCTCGGACGTTAATTTTTGTCCTCGGCACGTTAATCTTTGTCCTTCGGACGTTATCCCTTGTCCCTCGGACGTTCAAGCTCCTTACATATTTACTTCAACATCAACATATACATTGGTCTCATAATTACAAGACAGACGCGGTCTAACAGTAGAAGCAATCAGGACATCTAATTTAAGCTTACCCGACCTTCAGAATTCATGTAGCCTATGGCACAACGGTGTGTGTGTGTGTGTGTGTGTGTGTGTGTGTGTGTGTGTGTGTGTGTGTGTGTGTGGGGGTGTGGGGGAAAGAATGGGGGGAGGGGGGTTTAGAGTGGTGTCGGGATGCGTGATGAAGGCAGATAAGAGCGGCTAATGGGGGTTTTAGTAGGGAAAATCACAGGTATCTCCAGGTTCATTGGCCTGAAGTCAACAAATAACGAGAAAACCCAACTAGAAACTAACTCGCAGCCTGGCGTATTAAAAGCGACTGGAGGAGATGCTATAATGGCATCTCCCGAATTGGAAAAGTAAATCCACAATAATATGCCTGCTTGATCTTGTTATTTAAAATACAAAGCAGAAAGCTTTCGATGACCTGCACGGTCCTCCTTATCAGATTGACAAGGAGAACTGTGCAGGTCATCGAAAACTTTCTGCTTTGTATTTTAAATAACAAGATCAAACAGGCATAATACTTTTGATTTATTTTCCCATTTTATTGACTCATGTGATTATGAGTTTCCTTTGGATCTCCTGAATTAAATAATAATGAGCAGTCATTTCACGGCGGAATTCGTCTCGAAGGTCTTACGTTGGTTCAAGTAGAGGTCAACTCAAGTCAGACTCAGTTGATTACTTACAAATGAGTAAACGAATATACCGAAGAACATATGTCTAACATAAGCAAAGGGGGGGGGGGGTGGAGATGATTGATTGATTGGTTTATAGATTTTAGGCGTAATGCCAAGCACTGGGGCAACTAAGGCCATTCAGCGCTGAAACGGAAATTGACAGTGTAAAGGTTTGAAAGGTGTAACAGGAGGAAAGCCTCGCAGTTGCACTACCAATCAATTATTAGGAAAGGGTGGACAGTAAGGTGGAAAAAAGACAATAAGGACGGAGGTACAGTAAAAGGAATGAAAGCAGTTGCAGCTAGGGACCGAAGGGACGCTGCAAAGTACCTTAAGTAATGCCTACATTGCACCGCATGAGGTGCATTGGCGGCACTAGCCCCCCCTACGGGAGAGGAGTACCAGCACCGAAACATGAACTCTGGATTCCAACTCCACAACCCTCTCTTGAATCAGGAACTAATGAACTGACTCAAGTTAATTCAACCTTATGCATTGTAACCCTTAATTCTCATCTTTAAATGAATTCAGGGAGCGAAAATAAGAACATGATCGAATGAAAAAATAAGGTTCTCTCCCCATTCATTGCTCTGGAATGATCGGCAAGGATAGCAGTCAGAGAATAATAACGAATTAAAAAAAAAAGTCCCAAACGAAGAAGGCGGAGGTGGAGAAAGTGTTGTCCAGAAGCTTCGATGACTAAATAAAGACGAAAGGGAGATGAACGAAAGACTGTTTTCCACAGAATTCGTGGAAAACTAGAAGACGGAAAACAGCAAAATATAACAGAAAACTCTAAATAAATTGGAAAATAGAAATAGATCAACAATGGTAGAGGCAAATATCTAGGGAGAATTATTCTCTCTCTCTTGTTGGCAATACTTCATGTGTCGTTACAGAGCTGTAAAATCAAATTTATTGTCGGCAGTCCAGCTATACATAACACTTCATCGCATGAAAGAGGAACCGTTTTCCATATTTCTCCCTTGGCAATTTGGGGCGAAGATTAATGTGGAAACTTCTGCTGTCGATTCAGAATCGATTGGTCTCAGAAAGGTGTTTGGGATTTTATTCGATACAAAAATCTTCGTTTGTTTTCATCAGCTGATTTTGGGAGGTCTTGCCAATTTGACATAATCAAGTGATCTTCCTAAAAATGCGATTGATTAGAAAGTGTACATCAGGTTAATATATTCAAATGTATTAATGTATTTTATTCGAATTTTGCCCTGCATCACATATGTTTGTATAACATCATCTTTGCCTCCAACCGCGTACGGATCCAACGAAAATATTTTATATTTTACCTACCAGTTCCAATTTATGACCCTTTACGAAATCCCAGCCACCATTTCCTTATCATCTTCAGCACGCTCAGGGGAACTGCTGTCTGGTCTCCATTAACCACAATCTTACTCTAAGACGGATTCAGTCCTGATGATGTACAACTGAAGATCTAATTTTGTCAATGTTCAAACCTTTTCATATTTGTAAATATACCATTCACCAAGAAAAAAGAATAGTACATCCATACAAAATATGCGATATATAAGAATTCTCGTTTTTCCAGATGCCAAAAGGTTTTTATTTTAATTCTAGTAACATTACGTTCTTTCGTTTGTCGTTCTGAATGTATATTAACATATCTGTCTTTGTTATATATATATATATATATATATATATAGATATATATATATATATATATATATATATATATATATATATACATACAATATATATTTATATATATATATATATATATATATATATATATATATATATATATATATATATCGATTGTACAAACCTTCCCACGTTTTGAAAACAGTTGAGTATTGATCGCATTGCAGGAATATCCTGAAATTAACAAAGTTGAGCCCTAATCCCGAGGAGAAGAGTCAAAATGAGTTCTGTCAAAGAAGAACAGCTATTTTCGGAGAAATCATTCCGTTTGGAGTAATCTCGGAGTTCTGGTTATCAAATGTCCACAGAAATTGGGAGGAGGGATTTCTGCCTCCAAAAGACCCCACCCCCCCACCCCCTTCAACCCCTTCAACCCCACTGTCTCCCTCTTTTCTTTCGAAAGGTTAATTTCAGGATGCTGCTGATTAACTTGGCTCAGTAGCCTTATGCCTGGAGGTGCATCGGCGTCTTTCGACGTCGACGTTTAGATTCTGCTAACATCATCCTGACAAATTAATAAAGACGCCTTTTTTCAACTTAAATGTCATGTTTTCCAAGTATGGCAAAGATGCTAAATTTCATGACAGAATAAGAGACTAGATTAAAAAAAACATCAGAATTTATAACGCCGTTAACTAATTTCGTACAAATATATCCATATCTCTATTGTGATACTCACAATTTACAGGAAGTCAACATCGAGAACAAATTTCAAGAATCACACGCTCCCCCCCCCCCCCCCCCCCCCCCCACGTCCCCCCCCCCCCCCACACCCCCCCCCCCCACCACCCCCCCCCCCCCCCCCCCCCCCCCCCCCCCCCCCCCCCCCCCCCCCCCCCCCCACACACCCCCCCTTACACACACACACATCCCACACCCATTTTTCAAATTAGATTCTGACCAATCTCATTTGACTTGAACTACTGAGGGATGCGAGAAACCGATTTCAATATGCAATAAGGATCTCTGGCCAGACATCCAAGGGAATAACGATCACTGGGGCAGAAAATAATGGAAACCCTTCTGGGATTTTGCTTGAAAACAGATCAGGTAGAACATAATCACAAGTGGAAGAATGAAGGCACGAACTAATACAAGTGAACACACAAAACGTCAACAGTAAAATTAAGTGTCAAATCAATGTTCATTCAAGTTCTACACCTTTAAATAAGTTGAACTAAACTAATACCTTCTACTGTATAGCATTAATAAGTACTGAGAACTCTTTACGCAGAGTATGCAAGCAATGAATACAGAAAAAGATTCAAGAACAACGACTAGAGGAAGATTTAATCAACGTCATGTCAGAGGAAATTCGAATGAGTTCAATAAATAGTCTTACTATTCTCAATCATTTTGGATGGAGATTAATATATAAATATGAGAGTTGAAATGGGCCATGCACCAAAACACAGACATATTTGGGAGTTGAGTTACAGCTAAAGATGAAACTTACTAAACTAATTGGACAAACTTTGAAGTTCGACTATAGTTGAAAATGAAACTACCCATCTGAACTTCAGATGTGGATATACTCTAGGAAAAAATTCATAATGTTACCCTTATTCTTTCCTGCCGGTTCTGCTGCGACAGAGATTAAACATATTTCCTCTCTTCTTCGGACTACTCTCGATCTCTATCCTCACTTGACAGCAGTGATTTATTTACCTGAACTCTGACCTTATCTAATTTACTAGAACCCTATTCCAATCTGATAACTCTGAGCTACTAACAGAGACCTTATCCTTTTTGACAGCTCATGGCTACTTGAGAGGACTCGCTTCTGTTAGTCATATACAAATGGCTATTACAAAGCGGCAGAATTACTGGGAATCTTGATTATTGGCACCATTTCCACTTATTGTCATTGACAAACAGAAGAGAGAAGCAAGGAAAGTTCCCTTTACTAAATCTACTGGTTTGCCTGAACTATTTTGGTCCACTGACATTGCAAATCACATCTCTATTACGATTATGCTTTTAATATCCCTCCACACACACACACACATATATATAGTATGTATATATATATATATATATATATATATATATATATATATATATATATATATATATATATACGTGTTGTGTACGAGTGCCTAATAAAAGATTAATCTCAGAGTAAAATTAATTGATTTCAAACTTCATAGTCACATAAACCATCAGAACGTGCAACATTATATTTATTTGGAAAAACTTTAGACGAAGGAAATGAAATGAAAGGAAATGAATATAGAACAGTTAAAAAATTTTCATATTAAACAGAATTCACGACTAAACTCTTTGAACTTATGATCAACATCAGTACTGTTCTCAGTTATTCTTTTTCCTTTATGCAGACGAAAAATAGTCGTATATAATTCTGAGCTTGTTCGCGCAATTAACAAGGTCATCATTATTGAAGCTAGGTGACTTAATTATCATATAATCAGGGAGAGCAATTTCAAAAAATTCGTAGGGTGGGCTTAGAACAGCTAAGGGGTCTTATTTGCAGTATTCAACCTTGTTTGAGTTGTAGCTAATTCACTTTCTAAAGGATCCGGAGTCAAGAAAACATTTCCAGTTAAAACACATGACAAGCAAGTCCTCTTTCTTTCTACTCTTACTGCCCCATCAGCTGTAGTCTCTCTCTCTCTCTCTCTCTCTCTCTCTCTCTCTCTCTCTCTCTCTCTCTCTCTCTCTGTAGATAGAATAGAATAGATAATTTAAGACAAAGGCCAGCGCTGAAAACTATTGACAGTAAGAACGTTTGAAAGATGTTAACAGGAGGAAAATTGTTAGAGAGGGTGGAAAGTCAGATGGAAGGAAGGGGATGTCACCGGATGTATAGTAAAAGGAATGAGAGAGGTTGCAACTGGGGGCCAAAGAGACGCTGCTAGGACCCTTATGTAATGCCTACAGTCTACCGCGTGAGGTGTGCTGATGGTACTAAACCACCTAACGGAGCTCTCTCTCCGTATATCTCGATTAATTTTTTTTTAATTACTTCTAGTAGGTGTTATCAAAGTCTGCAAATATATAATATTATAAAATTATGAGTCGTTGAGCCAACAGGACTGGCCAGTCGTTCTTACCCCTCACCAAAGAGGATACCTTCTCCTCGAAAACCTAATATATTCTTGTATACACGAAATATTCCGATATATGGCCAGTCTTGACGCCCACCTTCGTTAATATTTTCGCCAAAGTCCTCAAACAACGTTTTGTGTAATCCTACTAACAAACAGAAAAACCGGACTAAAAAAGAAAAAAACAACCTCCTTTTTTGTATTTCACAAAATTATGTACTTTAAAATTCATTTGAAAAATCGAAAGAAAGCATCTACCGTCGATATGCCGTTCTTTGTAGCGGCCAAACTTCTCACCAGCTTCATATACATTTCAGGGGATTAATTAGATGGCTATTTTTATCTCATTCTTGCTATTTTTTTTTTTTTTTTACAACTGCCAAGCCTAATCAACTGGATGCGAGTACAGCTCTCATTCCGAATAAAACGCTACAGAGTTTTACAGCAAAGACTACCTAATACACGTGGTATATCTGTAATCTCCCTTGTCCTTAATCTATTATGGTCAAGTTTGGAGTCGCTTAACGTCAAGCAATAATTTCGCAATATGTCTTGCTAAAACATATACTTGGAATCACTAACAAAGGCTCTTTCTTCCAACCTAATTCCTGCTCTGACCTGATTTCGAAATTCTTTGTCAAGAGTTATATTTTGCGTCTGCCGTTTTGAAATGCTTTTAAAATGAAACTTCCCCCTTCATTTTTATATTTAATTAAATTATCTCATCGTAAACCCCTTTAATTCTGATTTTGTAGATGTTTATGACTGTACTAACAGCCTCTCTCTCTCTCTTTTATGACTGTTTGCGAGAACTTCGAACGTCCTCATAATGAGCCATTAAGAGCAACCTTCGACGAAGCAGCCTCGTTAATTTCCACTTGACGCGATGTAATGCATTTCATCAGAGCAGCTTCGAGTGATCTAATGCATTTGGATGCAGCGAAATACCTGGCTGAAATTTCTGAAAAGGACGAAATCGCTCGACCCTTTTTGCACAATGTACTCCTGAAGGCTTTTTGAATACCGCTTGAAAAGTATTCGAAAAACTCGGATGATAGCCATTTCTATAAGCGTCAATTCTCATTCTTTTCAGAACGGAAATTGCGTATTATAAGTTCTTTTTTTTAAATAGATCTTCCCAAGTAGCATCGCCACGGGATAAAAGGAAGCTATTCGTTTCTCTTACTCGATGGAAAAGGATCGTCTTTTATTATGATGTTTGCCGAATAATAGATAATGGCCAGTTTGCTGGCCAATTTATTACTGGATAACTTTATTGTATAATATAAAAGCTTTTAATATAAGAACTGATTATTTTAATTGCTTTTTTACTGGAAAGATACCTACACACACACACATGTATATATGTATAATATATATTGTAATAACCGCAATACCTTATTAACTACGCGAGTTCTTCAAACATTTTAGATACGATTATCACTAATGAGCCTTACATATAAATACAAGATTAGAAAGCAATTCTGGTGTCCGGAGCTGAACGTGGTCACATGGCTGACCTGAACACGTTTTTACACTCTGGATGTGGGCATCCAGACATCATAATTGCTACTTGATCTTGCATTTGGAACTAAGGTTTTATAGTTATAAGCGAATCCTAAAAGTTGTGATGTTGTCTCTTTATTTACAAAAGTGCCTGTAGATGACTTACTTGAATATTTGGAGGAGGAATTAGAACGTCATGACATTCCCTTAAGTGTGGTAAACCTCATTAGTCTCATAAGGTTATGTATCAAAGATAGTAAATTTTGTTTTAATGGGGAATTTTTCGTACAAAAGTTTGGCATGGCTATGGGTAATCCTTTATCTCATGTCCTTAGTAATATTTACATGGAATTTTTAGAGACAAAACTCTTACCAAGAATTTTGCCCCAAAAAGTTATTTGGTTTAGTTATGTGGATGATATCTCCTGTATTTGGCCAGTTCACGAAAATCTCCAAGAATTCCTTAATAATCTCAATAATTTAGTCCCTTCTACAAAATTTACTGTACAGGAAGAAAGAAATTGTAATTTGAATTTTCTTGATGTAACTGTCCATAGAAATGATAGAAATTACACCTTTTCAGTCTTTCAAAAATCAACTAACATTGCCTCTTTTGTTCATTACTACTCCAATCACCATCAAAATGTTAAATTCTCTGTTTTTTCTCGGATGTTTCAAAGGGCTTTACGTGTCTGTAGCCCGCAGCTTATTGACGTTGAAATTAAAACTATTTATGATATTGCAATGAAATTTAATACCCAAGGACCTTTGTAGATTTGGCATGGAAAAGAGCTAGAAAAACATTTTATTCAACTAATGACAAACTTGAATTTAGTAAGAATAACCTTCTAAAATTACCCTATGATGAAAGGTTTTTAGATATTCCTAGAATTTTAAAGCTTTTTAACATAAATGTTGTTTTCAGTAATATTAATGTCAAGAGTTTAATAATAAAAAATTCTCCTAAAGATCTTCCAGGCTGAATATATGAAATTGCTTGCAAAAAGTGTGATACAGTCTATTACGGACAAACCGGTAAATCTCTTTCACAACGTCTCAAACAGCATCAGTATTCTGTGAGAACTGGGCAAATATCGAATGCATTATTCGTACATATGAGAGATTTAGACCATCCTATTAACTGGAGTCAAGCAAGAGCCTTAATCCCATGTAATGACACAGATTTCTGACTATCATTTTCCTGCGGAATTCATTTATTTATGAAGTCAGGTGCATCTACTGTGATTTTTTAAGCATATATGTGTGTGTGCGCGCGCGTGTGTTTGTAAACAAAAAGAAATGGGCGTGGGCAGGACATATAATGAGAATGTCAGATAATAGATGGACAAAAAGAATAACAGAATGGGTTCCTAGAGATTGCAAACAAAGCAGTGCAAGGTAGAGAAGACGATGGACTGACGAGCTAAAAAAAATTTGTGGGTATAGAATCGCACAGAAAGACCATAGAACAGACAGAAGTGGAAGGACATGTCTGAGGCCTTTGTCCTCCAGTGGACATATATATATATATATAATATATATATATATATATATATATATATATATATATATATATATATATATCATCATCATCATCAGCCCTTGCTAGTCCACTTCCACTTCCGTCTGTCTATTGTCTTTATACACCTGCTGCGCCCACTTCACGTGCTCCAATCAGTTCTCGTTAGTTGCCCGTTTTTTGGATATAAGTTTTCTTATTTCATGCCAAAAGAGCTCAAGCTGAAACCGTTCCGTTGATCCTATGATCTTGACCGGTGGGGGAATAACTTCAACAGAAACCTCTCTGAGATGAATTATAAGGTGGCATCATCAAGTAGACTAAGACTCCAAAGCTAAAATTCTCAAATATTTTCAGTCTGTATGATTCGTGCAAATAACGTGCTCTCCTCAACAAGCAGCACAAGTATTTGTATTCGTTTTTCATCAGTTGCTTCTTTCTGTGTTTGGATGACATTTCTTGCGAATTATGCGTCGGTTAGTAAGTTTTATTCTTCAGAAGCTTCTCTCTCTCTCTCTCTCTCTCTCTCTCTCTCTCTCTCTCTCTCTCTCTACTTGATCATTTGATGCAATGACAAGAAATATTATGTAGCATAACCCCTTGTCGTAGTTTGCAATAAAAAATCTCTCTCCTCTCTCTCCCTCTCCTTGCAATGTCTCAAAACTGACCATTGCAAATCATCAGTCATCCCGAGTCGACGATACATCAATATAGTCGTTTCGGTGACCCCTTCCACCCCATCTTAAACCCCATGGTAAGTCTAGATGATTGCTCGGGAATGAAGCGATTTCCCTTCCTGCCGTGAAGTTTTTCTTCAAATGTCTCATACTTTCTCTGTCATTCAAGACTTTTGCAAGATTCCTTTTATCAAGAAATGACCCAACACTTATATGCTTCATCATAATATTTTTCAGAAAATTTAGTATTTTACAAATATAATATGTTATTATACTTGCATTAAATCAATGACAATACTTATTTTTAGATCAACATTCTGGTTGAAACATTATTACATAATTATGTTAATTACCTTTTCCTCAACATCGGGTTGAAAGATACTTATTCTAATATTCTTTTTGTCTTAGTATCTGAATGAAAATAAAATTATATCTATATGCTTGTTTTTGGTTGATCTTAAATGATTTCCACATAAGGCAAAACAAACAATTCTCGCGAATATTAATTTCTTTCTATATCGCAGTAAATAAAAAGAAAAAAAAAAAAAAACGCGCGCGCGCACACATATTTGCCAGCCACTAATTTTTTTTAAGGATCCTTTTACACAGTTATTTCTTTAAGAAGTAAACCGTGACATCGGTTTACCTGTCTGTCTGTGTGTCTCGTTTATGAGACTTCCTCCCTAACAGCTCCCTCACTGAAGAAGAATCAATACCAAAATCTTGATTTGTGTCTGCTGACGAATCGAGAACATTTACAACGCACGATATCATCAATTATAAAAAGGAATTTACATAATACGATGGATGACAACAGTATCCTTGAGTTCTCCAGAGGTTATAAATAAAATATTAATACTAATTTCCCTTCTTTTATGTCATGAAATCAGTTTATTCTTTTTATAGTTCATGAGTTTCAGGATAATAGTATTTCTTTAAAAGGTTACTGTTGACTGAGACATTCCTATCGGCATTTTGTATGTACCAAAGTACACGCAAGTGAAGTGAGAGAGAGAGCGAGAGAGAGAGAGAGAGAGAGAGAGAGAGAGAGAGAGAGAGATTCGCCGCGTCCTCCTCCTAAAGTATTCTTGCCAAGCGGACCCCGATAAGACCCACACGGAAAAGTTAAATGTTTATGGGCCTCCAACTTAGAATGTATATCACTGGTGACCAGAGTTTTTACGGCAGGTGGAAAGTTTGCGGGACCTATTCTGAGATTAGGAAATATATAGGGAACAAGGTTATAATTCACCTTTCTGTTTTAGCCTCACAGGTACTCCATATTGCTTTATGGTTTTATCTCTTGATAGCCTTTTATATGATGCCATTTTATCTTTTATCTTTTATCTTATCCTTCAGTATATATATATATATATATATATATTATATATATATAGTGTGTGTGTATATATATATCTATATATATGAGTTATATAATATATTATATATATATATATATATATATATATATATATATATATGTGTGTGTTGTATATATATATATATATATATGAGTTATATAGTATATATATATATATATATATTATATATATATATATATATATATATAATATATATATATATATATACTTATATATGAGTCATATCACATTACCGTGACTCATTTCCATACATCGAGCTACAAATGTCCTTTAATATCTACTAATTCGCTTTACATCGACTAAAAATTCCCCTTCGGTTAACATATATGAAAATATATTAATTCCGAGGTAGAACGAATTAGATATTAATGGATATTTGTAGCTCGATGTATATATATGTGTATATAATACACACACACACATACATATATATATATATTATATATATATATATATATATATATATATATATATATATATATATATATATATATATATATATATACTATATATATATATATATATATATATATATATATACATATAATATAGTATATTATATATATATATAAATATATATATATATATATATATATATATATATATATATATATATATATATATATATATATATATATATACTATATATATATTGTAACTTAGTTGTCATTAATTTCTAAATTATTTAAGTTTTTAGATTTTTAATGTTAAGTATAGAAGTGTTGTATTCTTTCTTTATTAGCTTTTTGTCTCCTCACCGGTGGTTATCTTGGGTGTTTATTATTGGCTAACGACTGTTTTATATTTTGTCAAGTTGTGTTGGTACGTGGCGGCGCTCCTTCGTTATCCGAGGGATGGAGGTTTACGCTTGGAGGAGTTTGCCTCAGTGTGTTTCGGAGCCTCCAACCTTGAAGGGCACGATTATTGCTGTTGGAACTATATTTATTCCTCGCCACATTGCAGAGCTACGTTTTGAAGCTGTATAGCTTATTGGATATCCTTACTCTGCAACAAGGACCTTTTATTCTGCATTTTGTGTACTGCCCTTGGTTCAGTAAAAGCCAAGGGGACCTCTCTGTCCCAAGGTAATAATATTTCTACCTATATTTATTTATCGAGATCACGACCTGTGATCTCTGCTGACGTCATTAGTGGAGCTTGTGAAAGCCTTCCAACACCATAGTTTCGGATCAATTTTCCCTGCCACCCAGATTAAGCCTCCAGACGTGGAGTTTGATTGTCCTCTAAGAGGAGACCTATAAAGTCGTTTGAGGAACTTGTTAGGGATATTTAGATTGTATTTGTTAGGATATTTTTACTTTTCGCTTGCCTCCTCCTTTCTGGACCCTCTCCCCTTTTAGTATGTATGTGTTGATGACCTTTCTTTAATCGTGTAATTGTTTTCTTTTGCAGGGAGTTTAAGAGTGAGTGTTTCTCATTAATTATTGTATTGTTGAGGTTCAGGTGTTATTCTATCTGAAATTGTGTATTAAAATTAAGTATATTTTTGTAGTATTTTCTTTGTCCCCTTGATTTGACTTTGCACTCTTATTGAAGTTGGATACTATTCCACCTTTTGTGGACCTTAGTATGGTATTTTGGTGAATACTAGTTGATAAAAGTTTAGTGTTTGTGGTGGTGGTCAAGCCAGCCATCACAAGTGGCGACCGTTTTGACAGGATCTTTCGTTCTTAAGTATTCACCGGTGTATGTGCAAAGTTAATTCTTGGGGTTATTTTTCAGGCAGCATATTTCCACCTCCTCGTGGTTTTCTTGTGTAAATTTAGTATTCTGTGTGAATAATAGTGGCCATTATGGTTGTTAATGTATTAGAACTCCTTAGCGGAGAGGGGTGGCAAGAGGAAGGCTTGCTGAGTTTTTGAATAGGGAAGACTTGGAAATTGTAGCGCAGCATTTTGAATTGGAATATGAAGTGTCCATAAGAAAGGGTGTATTGCTATTGCAAATTTATGAATATGTTAAAACTGTAAAGGCAGGTGGGGAACAAGAAGTGAAACCTGATAAAGGACTGTTTTTGTCTTGTACGAAATTTTATTTTTGGATAGGCAAATTGCTCTGAGGCAGATGGAGTTTGAAATAGAAAAGTTTAAGGCAGAGGAAAGAGAAAAGGAGAGGCAGCATGAGATTGCCATGAGAGACACAGGTTCCTCTTCTTCCCCTCCCCCTTCCCCAAATAGGTCAGTAACGCCTGCTATTAATTTAGCGCAGGCTCTCAAATTTGTGCCTAAATTTGAGGAAAACAATGTAGCAGAGTTTTTTGTATCGTTTGAGAGGATTGCAGCAAGGTTGGAGTGGCCCCAAGAGTATTGGACCACTCTTATACAAAGTAAGTTGGTTGGAAGAGCTCAGAGGGTGTATGTAACTCTGGAGGAGGATCTGTCATCAGATTATGAGAGTGTGAAGGCTATTGACTTGAAGGCCTATGAGTTAGTCCCTGAAGCCTATAGGCAACGCTTCAGGAACTTAGAAAAAAGTAGGGAACAAACTTTTGTTGAATTTGCAAGGTCGAAGGAACATGCTATGAGGTGGCTCAAGTTCAAGGAAGTGGTAGATTTTGAGAAATTGAAGGAATTAATGTTGGTGGAGGAGTTTAAGAGGTGTGTCCCGGATAAACAGGAAGGTCCACCTCGAAGAGTTAAAACTCGAGACCGTTCAGGAGGTAGCCATCGCTAGTGATGAATATTCTTTGTCTCATAAGAGTGAGTTAGGGGGAGTAACGACAAATGTGAAGTCTAGTTGGGTTAAAGTAGGTAGGAATAATAATTATAATAATAATGCTAGGATGTTTACTAGAAATAATTATAGAGGTAATAATCAGGGTAATGCTAATACTAATATTAATCTTTTTCCTAACAGAGGTAATAGACCTAATATATACAATCCAGAGAAATTGAAGACATTGACGTGCTTCTTTTGCAATAAGAAGGGGCACGTAAAGAGCTTGTGTTATGCGTTTAGAAAATCGCAAAATGCTAATGGTAGGCCAGTGATGGGTGTGGAAAAGAGAGAGAGAGAACCTATCCCAACAAGGTCCACTGACCAATGACTACATGGCTGTTTTAATAAGTATTTGTTCTTCGGTAGTGTCTCATCCCCAAATTCGTCCGAGAAAAGACGAGTACGTATTTTGCGTGATACTGGAGCAGCTCAGTCTTTGATCCTTAGGGAGGCATTGCCGTGTAATTTTGTTCCTGAAAGTGAGGAATTCGTGTTATTGTCTGGTTTTCCTGATACGGTAAAGTCTTATGCTATTGAAAATTTTAATTTAATTTGCCTTTCCTTTGCAGGGAATTTGAAATTGGCCATTGTTGATAAATTTCGTGTTAAAGATGTTGATGTTGTGATAGGGAATGATGTTGCTCTTAAGGATAATACCTATCCCATATTGATAAATCCTGATTGTGATGTAGCAGCAGTTACTCGTTCTAGTGCTAGAATTGTTGACGCTGCAGAGTCAACAATTGATCTAGATTTAAGTAGTTTAGAACGTAGTGATAGCGTAGTTGTAGATCTTGGGATTTTGAAGGACAAACTGAATTGGACTACTGAAGAGCTTATCAAAGCTCAGAAAAAGGATTTTCGGGATCTCCCTATTGAGTCAGGTGAGGTTTCTGATATAACTGGTCCCAAATTTAAGATAATTAATAATATTTTATGTAGGTTGAGTAGGCCTATGGAGGCTGATAATATTGATTATGAAATTTTGAAACAGATAATGGTTCCATTTGTTTACAGGAATGAGTTGATATCATTGGCGCATGAAAGTGGTTTGGCCGGACATTTTGGCATTCATAAGACTTCCGGCAAGTTGCTAATGAATTATTATTGGCCAAAGTTGAAGGCGGACGTAAAGAAATTTGTCAATAGCTGTGATGTCTGTCAGAAGGTCGGTAAACCCAATCAGTTTATTCCAAAAGCGCCTCTATGTCCTATTCCAGTGGTTTCCGAACCTTTCAAGGAGGTCATTATTGATGTTGTTGGACCATTACCAAGGACTCGTAGTGGAAATGAATATATTTTGACTATCATGGATAGAATGTCTCGATATCCCGAGGCAATACCACTACGTACTATAAAAAGTGTTAAAATTGTTGATGTACTAATTGACTTTTTCACCAGGTTTGGCATGCCTAAAATAATTCAGTCTGATTGTGGTTCTAATTTGTTAGCAGGTATTTTCAGAGATAAAATGCAGAGTTAAATATAAAACATGTGACCTCTTCTCCATATCATCCAGAAAGTCAGGGAGCTCTGGAGAGATTTCATCAAACCCTGAAATCTATGGTAAAGAAGTATTGTTTGATCAATGATTCTGAATGAGATAAGGAATTACCTTATTTGTTGTTCGCTTTTCGTTCTGTCCCAAGTCAGTCTTTAGGTTTTTCGCCTTTCAGCCTTGTGTTTGGCCATTGTGTTTCGAGGTCCTCTCGATGTTTGTTCGAGAGTCCTGGGAGGGAGACGTCCCTGAGATCAATTTTAGTTAGATTGTGTCTAATCTAGGTGTATAAGTTAACCAGGCTTGGAAATTTGCTGGTGAAAATTTATTGTGTAGCCAAAAAAGAATGAAGTACTTTTTTGACAGAAGGTCTAAAGCACGTGACTTTGCGGTAGGCGACAAAGTTTTGGTTTTGTTACCCATTCCAGGAAATCCATTGAAAGCTTCTTTTTCAGGTCCTTGGAAAATTTTGAAAAAAATTAGTGAAGTTAATTATTTAATAGAGACTCCCGAGAGAAGGGAACCTTTTCAGCTTTGTCACGTAAATATGTTGAAGGCTTATATGGAACGGGAGAAAGTCATTCCCTGGCAACCATAGGGAATGGTGTAGTTTCCGAGAGCGATAACCATTTTTCTTTTTCAAAGGGTGAAAATATTGATGATAATGTTTTAATGGAAGTGAATGGCGTTCGGATAGTAAGAAATTCTTTGACAAATTTTTCCTGGAATGGGTTTCTCATTTAAGTAATGAAGAACAAAGTCTTTAAAGAATTGGTATTTAATTATAAGGAATTATTTTCGGATGTACCGGGAAGGACTTCTGTCCTTGAGCATGACGTGGACGTAGGTAGCGCCACTCCTGTGAAACGATCTCCTTACAGGTTGAATCCCTTCAAAAATGAGGTGGTAGCGAAGGAAGTTGATTAATATGCTAAAACATGACCTAATTGAACCTAGTCAAAGTCCTTGGTCATCACCTGTTGTATTGGTAAAGAAACCCGACGGGGATTTCAGGTTAGTTTTTTTGATTACCGTAAATTGAATGAATTGTCTAAGTCTGATTGTTATCCATTACCTCGAATTGAGGATTGTATTGATCGTATGGGTAAGGCCAAATACATTAGTAATTCGATTTGCTGAAAGGTTATTGGCAGGTTCCTCTTTGAAGCGGGCAAGGGCCTTGTCTTCTTTCGTAACACCACAGGGACTGTTTCAATGTAAAGTGATGCCGTTTTGGTATGAAGAACGCGGCTGCCACCTTTCAGAGGTTAATGAATACTTTAGTCTATGGTTTAGAAGGGTGTGTTGTTTATATTGATGATATTGTTATTTTATAGTGATGATTGGGAAACACATTTAAAACGTATTAGGGCACTGTTTGAGGTTTTGAAGAAAGCTGGTTTAGTAATTAATTTAAAGAAAAGGGAATTCGCAAAGGCGAGGGTTGTATATTTGGGTCATGAAGTTGGTAATGGTAAAGTTGCTCCTAAGCAAGCAAATATCGAATGTATTGAAAAAATGTTAGTCCCTAAGTGCAGGAGGGATGTCAGAAAATTCCTTGGGTTGGGTGGCTACTACCGAAGGTTTGTTAGAAATTTTTCTGACATCGCCGATCCTTTGATTAAGAAAGAAGGTAGCTTTTTTCTGGACTGATGAAACACAAAGGGCATTTGATAATTGAAAAGAGTACTAATTAATTTCCCTGTCTTGAGGGCTCCTGATTTTGAACGTCCTTTTTCTCTTGCCACGGATGCAAGTGACGTTGGTGTAGGAGCGGTGTTGTGCAGAATGACGAAACAGGGAGTTTCTCATCCTGTCGCATTCTTTTCAAAAAAGTTGTCCTCCGCCCAACGTAGGTATTCCAGTGTGGGGAAAGAGACTCTTGCTTTAGTATTTGCTATTAACCATTTTCAGGTTTATCTCTCCTCCACAGATACACCTATTAAGGTCTTGACGGATCATAATCCCCTGACCTTCATCAGCAGATACAAGAATAAAAATCAACGATTGATGAGGTGGAGTCTCATGCTGCAAGAGGGTGGAATTTAGAATTTTCCCACATCCCAGGAAAGATAATATTTGTTGCCGATTTTCTCTCTCGCAGCGTTGAATAGTGGTTATTGGCAGAGGGCTATGCAGTTATTAAAGGTAGTATCTGTATCGTTCTAATTATGGTGTGTGTGCTGTTGAAGTGGGCACGTAGTGAGTAGAAACAAATGTATATTTAAGATTTATTAATCATGGTTTCTTTACAGAGGACGATAATGTTTTAGGTGTAGTATACGGGATATTTAAGGTTAAAAAGTGATGGTGATCACTGGTATTTGCTAATGGTTGATTAAATAGGTGGTCTAAGGTTTTGAGGTGTCAGGTACGATAAGCTTTATAATAAGCTAAGAAAAGAGATAGGCACTAATCCGGTTATTCTGTATTTTCAGGCTAATAATTACGCTTCATCGATTTTGTGTTTGTTTGCGCAGGGGAGTATTGTGGTGCTCTTCTCTGTGTCGTTCGGTGTGTGTGTATGTATTGGACACTATGGTGATAAGTGTGATATAACACTGAAATAGACAGTGGTTTTTGAGTCCAACATTTATTGATAGTGAGTGAAGTGTATCCCTGAAATTGAACAGTGTATTGAGTGTGGAAAAGGTTATTGCCTTTGGACTATATAAACAGAATCCGGTTGTTAGAGCCATGACTCGCTCTTAAGTTTAGTAATGGTGTGAGTGATGTGAAACTCTTAGGTTGGGTATTTATTTATCGAATGGTGATGTTGAGAGTTTCTGGTTTTGGAAACTTTCCTGTGAATAGTATTAAGCTTATGAGGTTGTTGGTGTTTATATGCTGCTCTCCTTATAGGCGGCTATCCTTATATACTGCTATCCTTGTGAGCTGCTATCCTTCGTACTTGCCACCCACTTTCCTTTTGTTTAGGTCATGTTTTTGATGAGAATATTTTGCTCTTTGCAGTTTGTTTAATGACTATTTTTGACTGTTATTGTATTATTTCAGTATGTGATAACATATATATTGCAGTTAGATGTTAACGTACTTAAAAAAAAAAAAATTGGAAAATTTTTTTTTTTGGTCGGGTGAGGAGGTGTAACTTAGTTGTCATTAATTTCTAAATTATTTAAGTTTTTAGATTTTTAATGTTAAGTATAGAAGTGTTGTATTCTTTCTTTATTAGCTTTTTGTCTCCTAACCGGTGGTTATCTTGGTGTTTATTGTTGGCTAACGACTGTTTTATATTTTCAAGTTGTGTTGGTTACGTGGCGGCGCTCCTTCGTTATCCGAGGGATGGAGGTTTACGCTTGGAGGAGTTTGCCTCAGTGTGTTTCGGAGCCTCCAACCTTGAAGGACAGGTTATTGCTGTTGGAACTATATTTATTCCTCGCCACATTGCAGAGCTACGTTTTGAAGCTGTATAGCTTATTGGATATCCTTACTCTGCAACAAGGACCTTTTATTCTGCATTTTGTGTACTGCCCTTGGTTCAGTAAAAGCCAAGGGGACCTCTCTGTCCCAAGGTAATAATATACCTATATTTATTTATCGAGATCACGACCTGTGATCCTCTGCTGAGTCATTATGGAGCTTGTGAAAGCCTTCCAACACCATAGTTTCGGATCAATTTTCCCTGCCACCCAGATTAAGCCTCCAGACGTGGAGTTTATTGTCCTCTAAGAGGAGACCTATAAAGTCGTTTGAGGAACTTGTTAGGGATATTTAGATTGTATTTGTTAGGATATTTTTACTTTTCGCTTGCCTCCTCCTTTCTGGACCCTCTCCCCTTTTAGTATGTATGTGTTGATGACCTTTCTTTAATCGTGTAATTGTTTTTCTTTGCAGGGAGTTTTAAGAGTGAGTGTTTCTCATTAATTATTGTATTGTTGAGGTTCAGGTGTTATTTCTATCTGAAACTTGTGTATTAAAATTAAGTATATTTTTGTAGTATTTTCTTTGTCCCCTTGAATTGACTTTGCACTCTTATTGAAGTTGGATACTATTCCACCTTTTGTGGACTTAGTATGGTATTTTGGTGAATACTAGTTGATAAAAGTTTAGTGTTTTGTTTTGTGTGGTGGTCAAGCCAGCCATCAAAATATATATATATATATATATATATATATATATATATATATATATATATGTATACGTATATATATATATATATATATATATATATATATATATATATATAAAGAGAGAGGGAGAGGGGAATAACTAATTAGTTTTAACTATTTTCTTATTTATACAGCTGGTGCTTCACGTTCAGTTTCCTAAGAATTTCATTTTGGATTATTGGTCCAAATCCCCCAAAAAGCTGAGAGGAGCAAACAGGAAATTAGCCGATAGAACAAGGAAAGGGTAAGGAAGAATGCTGAAGCTTTAAACCACAAGAATGAAGGGAGAATAATAACATTTCATTGTAATAGGAAAAAATTTACCCTTCCGCACACTGAGAACTCACCCTATGGGTTGACGGGCCCATGTAGTCCTAATTTAGGACTTTCTTATATATCTTTAGCGAACTCATTTTTTCAAAGTGAATCAGAAGAATTTAACATTATTATAACTTACAGTTACAATAACTCTTAGATGTTTGTAAAAGTTCTGTCGATTAAAACACAAAGCTCAGAAATCAACTGAATTTCATAGAAATTTGTCGTTTGTCATGTAGATGCTCAATAAAAAAAAAAAAGGCCAAATTCAATATTCATTTACAAGTCAGACATAAGGGAAAAAAGTTATAGCTTTGATAATTATATAAAAAAGAAAAAGGTAAATTTCATCCAAAAATTCCTATGTGAAAAATATCAGCGATTACGTTAACGCTGTATAATTCACGCCTAATTTTACCAGTGATTGAGAATTTCTAGGATTTTTCTGAGGTAGACAATAGCATTCCTACAATTCTTGGTGAAACTAATATAACTTTATATCAATTAATATAACACCATTACAGTCAGAAACTAAGAAAAAAACAATTAATGATAACACTGCTCCAGAAACTATTTGAAAAGGATATAGCTTTGGGTCAACTGATATGACACGCAGGTCCACAAATCTGAAGAGACGGAAAGTGCTACTAGTTATCTCTGCCTAAGGGTAATTCATTCTGAGCAATGTTACTGCGTTGCTTTGCAGCGGCACATCAAAAGAAACTACATTGTTTTGATGCTGGGTATCACAGACTGAGCAACCACAACACCGATAATCCTTTTCTTTTGGTACCGCCTCTGGACAAAAGTCCATCACATTCTTCTCCGATAACAACGAGGAGCAGATGCCAACTCATAATCATTTAACGAGGAGATAAATGCCTGAATCTATCGACAAAGCTATCGCCCATCAATCTGTGTTGGAATTGTTTGCTATTATCGGATTTCCGAATGGTTACGAAAAGATTTTCAACGTATCTAGTATTACGGAAAACGCTTAGGTATAAGGCTGCCAACTGAAATGTCTGGACAGGATCGTACACATATAAGCTATTTTGGCCCTTTATGACAAAGAATGGAAGGAGAATGTAATAAATAAATAAATGCACAGTAAAAAATGCGCAGAAGAAATCGAGTTTTTATGTCCATCGTATAATCAAGTCCACCGAAAATAGATCTATCTTTCGATGGTCTCCGTTATAATGCTATATGAGCCGCAGCCCATGAAACTTTAACAACGAACCGTTGGTATGTTTGATGATTGGAGGGTGGATGATCAACATACCAAGTTGCAGTTCTCTAGCCTCAGTAGTTTTTCTATTTTAATTAAGGTTCAAGTTAGCCATGGTGCCTCTGGCCACCACCGGTCCGGCGGTCCGTGGTTATTGTTTCATGGGCCGCGGCTCATACAGAATTATACGATCTGAAGGCGGACAGAAAAAGCACGGACGGACGAACAGCCTTCTCAATAGTTTTCTTTTATAGAAAACAAAAAGTCCATAAAACGAGGGGAAAAAAATTGTCGATCATAAATATGCGATAATCAATCAGACAGAATGCCTAGCATCCGTGTATAGCCCAAACTTGAATAAAGTATACAAAGGAACAGGAGGGAAGAACGAAAAAATCCCCGCGAAAGAAGAGTCAGACTGCCTCCTGAAGGTGGGAAGGTTACGGGAATTATCCTGAATATAAGCGGGAATTCAGCTATTTCGCACCATCAGAATCATTCTGACACATGCCAAATGTTATGCAAAAATGTTAGTGTAATAAATGAATTCCACTTACATTCCCAGAGTTTTCCCAAAACATCTCTCAGCCGAAGGATGCGAAAAGACTTGTCCAATCTGATAGACGATGAAGCCAGGGGAAGCCCTTGTTGGTTTCCATCAACAGTCACTACTGACATGACATCCGTACCTGGAAAGAGTAAATGAAATAGTGTAAAAACGAGTAAAATTAATGGTGAAAAAACGAGTCAAAGTAACTGCTTAAAAACATGATCCCAGGATAGGCCTATGGCAACACTGTTGCTGTGAAAGTGTCTGCACTTGAGAGAGAAATGGTGAGATGGGCAAAGACAAAGTCAGTAGGTCACCAAAGGTCACTGAAGTTAATTAAACCGCCCAGGTCACATCCAAGTCACGTGCGCAGTATGTAAAACATCAGGACCTGGAAACTAAAACTCCAGGCACTCTTTTTAAAGAAAATTGAATTTCTGCGACGATTCCACCAAAATGCTGCGACCCGAATTGCGAAGGTAATTACAGAAGAAGAAATAAAATGCAAGCTTTTAAAGTTTTCTTTAGGACAAGGAACGAAAAACACGAATATGAAAACATGAAACTAGTGAAAAAATTAAAACTTCCACATCAGCGATGGAATGCTGTCCCTGAATTGCTAGCGAATTGTTCTATATATATTCAATCAACTGCAAAAGAAAGAATTCCCAGGCTCTACAACACCAAACAGAAGGAACATCAAGGCTGCGATTGAGACCATCATTTTGGAATTTTAATAGGTAAATTTAAATGTACTGACTTGCATGAACTTTTGAGAAAACTCAAACGTTATAGGCAAGTACTGGACTATATTTTTCAACTCACTTCTAAATGCTAATACCGGAGAGATAATTTTCCACACATAAAATCCTCAGGAAGAAGATACAGTCTGTGAGACTTTTAATGCAGACACTATTAATAGCAAAAGACTTTATAATGCATCTGAATTTAAAATATATATATATATATATATATATATATATATATATATATATATATATATATATATATATATATATATATATATATATATATATAATAATATATATATATATATATTATATATATATATATATATATATATATATATATATTTATATAGATATCTAGATATATAGATATATATATATATATATGTTTTATATATATATATATATACTTGATATATATATATATATATATATATATATATATATATATATATATATATATATATATATATATAATGTCCTTTAGCAATCATATAAAAAGACAAAACACCATGAACTGAAAAATGGTTGAGGATCTGCTCTGACAACCTCTTCACTGATGTTCTTTTCTTTCCGCCTTGAGGGAGCACTTTCCTTCATTTCTTCTTATTACCCCCCTCTCTCTCTCTCTCTCTCTCTCTCTCTCTCTCTGGGAGTGAGGCACGCTGTACGATATCTGGATGGAATTCCAACTATTGGATTTGAGAACTTGGGGAATTAACCCTACAATAAAGGATGTTTGGAATACTTTAAACTAGTTATGAGTTTCCTTTCCTGATAGTAAGCGCGTGGACCTACATACACATACAAACATGCACAATACACATACACATACACACACACACACACACACATATATATATATATATAATATATATATATATATATATATATATATATATATATACGTATATATATATATATATATATATATATATACGTATATATATATTAATATATATATATATATATATATATATATATATATATATATATTGTGGAAGGGTAGGTATATAAAAGGTACAGTATTGCAGTTTCATTGCAAGTCTTTCGAGGTGAGGCTGCTAGCCTGACTCCGTCTTCCAATAACTCACAACAACTCTGCTTCCCAACACCTCTCTCTCTCTCTCTCTCTCTCTCTCTCTCTCTCTCTCTTGAAGTAAAAACTTTTGTCAGTTCACGAACTGATACATATTCTTCACAATAAACAAAGAGGACTTTCCTTATTAAATGTTCAAACTCTCGTAACTTCGAATGAAAAACAGTTCTTGGAAGCTCCTGAGCGGAATGCAAAGGGAAAGTGAAAAATTCAAACTTTTCCTAAGTTAAATCAAACATCTGCTTTCCGAAGTTTGTCGAGATTTGATTCTTTTCTGATATAATTTCATTCAAGTGTACGTACGCCATATTTTGAGAGTATTATTGGACTTTCTGTTACAGTCCCCCTGAATACAGCAGAAGACACATATAGTACATAAAGTCTTTCAGCAATAATCCGTTTCTCTTATGTAGATTCACATGAACCGTGCATTTGATGTCTAGGCCCGTCCCTTACGACGCTCCTGATTGGATGTTGATAAGCCAATCACAGGGCTTGAAACTCTCAGTCTCTCTCGAGAGTTCACATAGGCAGGATGTATGTTACCTCTCCTGAGGGATACTTTTGAAAGACATATCCCTCAGGAGAGGTGGAGCATAGATCCCACCCACCATGTTTAAACTCTCTCGAGAGACTGAGTTTCCAGCCCATGATTGGCTTATCACAGCCAATCAGTACGTCGTAAGGGACGGGTCTAGACATCAAATGCACGGTTGATGTGAAACTACTATAGCTAGAGGTGCTTCCACAGATAAACAAGAAAATACAAGTAAGCACAACGGTCATTAGCACTTCCTTACTTTTAGCTCTGTACGAACCTCCTACGCAGAGTAATTCCATAACTTTAGCACATTTATACACCTATGCAGTGCCTTGGCGCCAGTATGCATACTGGGGTATTCCCCTTTATCTTGATGGGTATTGACGCCCTTCCTTTCAAATCACTTTTTCACACCATGTACCCATTCCTCTCTGCATCTTTCTCTCATTCTTCTTAGAACTTCCAAAATATGCACTCTTCCACCCACCTATCGTCCTCCCTTCTGTCCACACGACCTGACCTACTCTGAAGATTCTGATCAACCTTCCACCAGAAATAAAATTTTTTTTTACCACTTCTAAGTATCACCACAAATTGCGCCCTTTTATGTCCTCTTGTACTATATATATAGTACATAGTAAACTTCATTAGCATTTGTCATACACAATTCACTTCCATAAATGAGAAATGGCTCAACAGTCCCTACTTATATTTGCAACTTTTGTCGACACCCTGACACCTTCCTCGCTTCACCCATTCTATGACTTGCCTCCTCTCTCACCCAACATTTCACAATATATATATATTATATATATATATATATATATATATATATATATTTACTCCCAATAATCTGCATGAATCAGGCGCTCCCATTCTTTCAAGAGTCATATTATTCTATGTAAACCCACAAACATAATCACCCACGTACACACACACAATTTTCATATAATATATATATATATCCTACATATACATATATATATACAAATAATATATATATATATATATATATATATATATATATAATATATATATATATATATCTATATATAATAAAAGAAGCCCATAAAAACGCCAAAATATAGAGAGATGAATGAGAACGTTACAGAGAAGGTAGTATTGATACCAAGAGATCCATCCGCAGGTGAGTCAATTTAGGTCACTCCCACTGATAATCTTCCTTTATATATACTATATATACATACATATATATATATATATATATATATATATATATATATATAATATAATCAATAGACAAACAGCACCGCATGAGTGATATTGTATTTTGCAACTGATGATACCACAATCAATATGCGCACAAAATTCACCGTTGGCTGAGGAGATTTTGGTGTTCTCGGAAAACGAAATATATGAGAAATAGATTGCAGCTGTGGCTCTAATGGAAAAGGGAAATGTTTTCCAAGATTTGCTTTTACTAAAGACAAGGGAACTCCATTTCCAAGTTAGGGGAGTTAAAACAAGACCTGAAGATTTTCCGCGTTCCATTTTCATATTTTTTTTCCCATTGCCATTCAAATCGAGAGACCGATGATGAATGTTCACGTATTTGCCGAGGACGAAGTAGGCATAAGGAAGCGATATGACTGACACCAACCCTCTTTAATACTTGTGTTGGAAGTGCAAAGTAAACTAAAATGAATAAGCAATTATCTTTCATATACTTTATTATATATATTAGGTAAGGAACAAATTCTCTTCTATATCTTCCGTATGATATCTTGTACTGTGGAAAAGAGAGAGAGAGAGAGAGAGAGAGAGAGAGAGAGAGAGAGAGAGAGAGAGAGAGAGAGAGAGAGAGAGAATGTTGTGGTAAATATTACTGAAACGTGTAGAAACCGTACTAAACCACTAAATGTTTATTTGTGCATTTTTCTATTTATTTCGGTGAGAAACTGATGCAAGAAATTATTTGCATACATGACGCAATATTCGCAAAGCTTATTATTTTACATCTCCTACAGTAAAACAAACAAATATCAGGTCTCTGAAGGTTCTCCTTTAGGAACACAAAATAGTTGGGTGTCGGGAATATAAACGAAGTCTAGAACAAAAAGAAAATAAATAGAAATAAAAAATAAAAAAATAAAAACCACAGGCTCTTCGCTGGAGTTTGATTGCGAGTTAACAAGCGAGGTCGCAGGCCTGGATCTCTTTCAGTAACCGCCAACTATAATCCTAAACATTTTCCGCCCTAAGAATTTCCCGAATAAAGATAGAGAGAGAGAGAGAGAGAGAGAGAGAGAGAGAGGTGCGAGGCACACTAACTGATAAAAATCAATAGTGACGTCAGTCTGACCTGTTTGCTTATCTCTAATTATAGTTCCCCTGTCCATCATCTCCATCTCTTTCTTCCCTTTACATTCTCTCCTTTGGCAATTCCGGCACGAAAAGGCCTGAAGGAGTAAAACCATTGATTATGGAGAAGAAAACTAATCCTTCAATTCGTTCTCCTTCCGTTTTTTATGCGATGTTTTCAGGGATGCCAGCGCAAGAAAGAGCGCCTCGGTGGCGTGATCGGTATGGTCTTGACCTGCCACCTCGGTGGCCGCGAGTTCGATTCTCGAGCATTCCATTGAGGTGTGAGAGATGTGTATCTCTGGTGATAGAAGTCCAATCTCGACGTGGTTCGGAAGTCACGACGTAAAGCCGTTGGTCCCGTTGCTGAATAACCACTGGTTCCAAGCAACGTAAAAACACCATACAAACAAACAGAGCCAGGGCGAGAAGCCTTCCATATATTCAGGGAAGGTTTTCCACAGATTTTTTTTTTGATATACTTAAAGGGTCAATGATTATCATAACTAACATTATTTACTTAGGAAGCTTTCTTTAATCATCTCGGTTTATTGCAATGCTACGAGGAACGGGATAAACGGGTCGAGTGTTTGAACATGAACAAAAATGAGTTAACCTTTTCCTTGGAAGTATTAACTACTATTTTATGTGTTAGGTATATTTCTCTGATCACCTTGGGAAAGGAAACCTTAACGTTCTTACACAAATCTCAGTATAAATAAAAATGGAAGGAAAGAGTCCTTACGAGAATTTTCTTGGGCTGAAAAAATCTACAGTCCCTGAATGATTTTCCTGGCACTTATGCATGCACATTAAAGAATATTTTAATAACTATATGGACCAAACCACAATTTTTGTTTTTTTGTTGTTAGTATTTATTTGTTATTTAAATTTACTGATGGCTGGTAGCAATTATAATTTCTTCAGTAATAAAAAAAATGGCGTTTTTGTCAGAACACAAAACGGCAATAATATTGGAACGAACGAAATGAGCTCACGGTTTTTCAAATCATTCGTGTAATCGGTCAGACATTGCCAGCAAATTACGGCAGTTACAAGACTCTCATTAAATCCTTACCCTACAGCCCAGTCCAGTAATTACGTAGACTAATTTCCGGAATGAAAATGGTCATAATTTATAAACTGCTGTGTGGCCTCCAGAGATAACAGTTTTGTTTTGTTTCTGTTATATCCTTTTAATTCATTGAGAACGTGAGTAACGATATCTACTTTTATCCTACGACGAATTATTATTATTATTTTCATATTGAATTATGTCTTTCCACTTGGATTTAAGGTTTCTCGTAAAGAATGATCAGTTTTAGAATATGTTTGTCGTATAATTAACTTTATATTTTCAGTAAACTGAATAAGACGAGAGTCTCCCGGTACCTTGAGGTTTAGTGAAATGAATTTTGATTAATGGTAATGAGTCACGTTACCACTATTGAGAAACTCTTAGATAAATCTGAAGAAATAGTAAATACGAGAAAATAAATTCAGCTCAGCCTCGTGGTGTTAAAAAGCCTTTCCTGTTACCTTTCAGGCAAAAGACATTAATGTTGTTCGTTTCCTACTCGCCTGTATCATGTCAGACTTTACTGCTTCTCATCTCTACTTCATGTTTACAGAAATGACCATAAAAAATTGTATATGAGATGAGAAACAAAAAACAAAAACAAAAAATATATGACACGCAGTTCTTGTTCTCACGTTCAAAATAACGTTTTTATAAGAAATGTTACGCAAGAAATATGCACAGATCGTTCATCACTGTATTCAGTTAATTTTTCACAAGCACGGTTTATTAAAGCAAAATAACTTATACTGACGAAGGGCTTACGGCCAAACTAATTGCATGGTAGTTCATGACCAAAACAGCCCAAAACGCTCTGATCAAAACTTTTTTCGTTCATGTAGATAATGTAACTGAATTTTTCGAACGTAAGGGTTTTACAAAGGGATATACAAGTTTATGTATGTCCCTTTACAGAAGAATCTTGAGAGAGAGAGAGAGAGAGAGAGAGAGAGAGAGAGAGAGAGAGAGAGAGAGAGAGAGAGAGAGAGAGATTTTTTTTAATATATGTCCAATACCTGAATAAAGTAATGAAAAGAGCGACCCATACATCGAGAGAGAGAGAGAGAGAGAGAGAGAGAGAGAGAGAGAGAGAGAGAGAGAGAGTTTTTTTTTAGTATATGTCCAATACCCTGAATAAAAGTAATGAAAAGCGCGACCCATACAGCGAGAGAGAGAGAGAGAGAGAGAGAGAGAGAGAGAGAGAGAGAGAGAGAGAGAGAGAGAGAGAGAGAGAGAGAGCTTTTAGAGTATACGTCCAATACCCTGAATAAATATAATGCAAAGAGCGACCTACAAACGGAGAGAGAGAGAGAGAGAGAGAGAGAGAGAGAGAGAGAGAGAGAGAGAGAGAGAGAGATTTTTTTAGTATACGTCCAATACCCTGAATAAATGTAATGCAAAGAACGACCTATAAACCGAGAGGAGAGAAGTTGCTAGCTTTCACGTGCTGACAACCTCGAACAAACGCTATGCAAATTCCCACCTGTAAACTCTCTCCACTAACGTAAAGAAGCAGAGTAATTCCGGGAGATTTACAAGTTAAATATCACAGCAGCAGTAGCAGCTGATGCAATCGTCCCCTGGACAAGGTGGCTGTAACTGACCCTTTCGCGAGGAATTTCCATTTCACATTTTCTAGCGTGATAATGTGATAGGTATCGATCTATACTTCTATAGCCATTAATTTACCCTACCATCCGTGAAAACAGTTTAGAACAACAAATTGCCCGTTGGATTTTCTCTTCGCGTCTAATTTATTTTATTTTTCAGAAGCAGACATCGACTACCTGGACTAAGTTAACGAGGACCCATGAAAACAAAAACATTTCAGAATACCACGATACAGACAAAAAGAAAACGAATATTTCACATTTAATGCATAAAAAATAGCTACTATACAATGTCATCCCTCCAAATATATACATGGACCAAATAATTCAATCAAGGTCTGAAAAATAAAATTCGCCTAGATAACGAAGCATTGAACTACAATTCGCATTGAATACCTCGATAGCCGGTGGGTTTTAATAAAAAAAACCTGACGTGAATGGAGCAAATGGATTTTGTTTCACTCATGAAAATGTAATCTTTTGAAGGAAAGTTTCATTGCTTCATTGTAGATAATTGAAATTTTACTTATCTACATGTATCGAATATATACGAACGCTTTACGCCCTATGTACTGTCAATCCTTATATATAAATAAATAAATGAATAAATAAATATATATATTTATATATATACATATATATATATATATATATATATATATATATATATATGAACGGAGAAAGCAGGCGAGTCAGCCAAAGTGATAAAATGCACAGGAAGCAGGAGCAGGAACAAACATGGCGAAGTATTTACACTTATTCCGACGCGTTTCGCATTCGGCAGAATGCATCTTCAGGGTCTGTATAATAAATAATGACTAATATAAATTAATTGATTTGAAAATTGTCTAAAAATTATTTACAAACTAGTTAAAATGAAAAACAAAACGAAACTTCACACATAGATAAAAATACACTAACAATTGATAAAACAACACGAGAAGTTAAAAGCACATACGTTAGTTAAAAGTTCAGATGGAAAGTTAAAACAAAAAACCAAATAAATAAATTAGTAAAATACAAAGTTAAAAAAATATTTGAGGAGCACTGGGGGTCGACCTACCATGGTAAGAGATAAATAAAAACTAAAAGAATGTACACAGAAACATAGGCTTAAGAGAGAAACAAGGGGGTGGAGGTGGTCTGGTTGTTCAACTGCGGAACAAGTTGTTTAATAAAAAGGCTCTCCAGGATCACAGTTCATTTGGGCTGGATGTTTGACCAACAACAACAAAATCTTCATATTTAATATTAACTTTGGACATTTTTTGCTATGTTCACGTATACTGGACTGTTCGGGATTTGATAATGAACATCCAGTACGAAAACTAACTCCCTTGTGGCAGTCTATGCGAACCCTCATCATCCTCTGAGAAGAACCCACGTAAGTTCCCAGACTACATCTGGGACAAGAATATTTGTACACTATACCAGAGACATGAGGGGGCATAAACGATCTTTAAATTTAAATATGGATCCAATTGTTAGTGGATTGACCGGAATGAGTTTTACCTTTAATGCGCCAAAGTATTTTTGTACGATTTTTGTAAATTCGGCCTAAAGGAATCATCATGTAAATATGGGAATCGGGCATAAAAAGGAAGCTTTGGAACATTAATTTCATTGGTGTTGGTGCAAAACTCTTTATTAAGGACCTTGTAAATAATTCTGTTGACGAGCTTGGTGGGAAAGCAGTTATCCTTAAAATATGCTAAAAGAGATATTTTAAGCATATTTTAAGGATAACTGCTTTCCCACCAAGCTCGTCAACAGAATTATTTACAAGGTCCTTAATAAAGAGTTTTGCACCAACACCAATGAAATTAATGTTCCAAAGCTTCCTTTTTATGCCCGATTCCCATATTTACATGATGATTCCTTTAGGGCCGAATTTACAAAATCGTAACAAAAATACTTTGGCGCATTAAAGGTAAAACTCATTCCGGTCAATCCACTAACAATTGGATCCATATTTAAATTTAAAGATCGTTTTATGCCCCTCATGTCCTCTGGTATAGTGTACAAATATTCTTGTCCCAGATGTAGTCTGGGAACTTACGTGGGTTCTTCTCAGAGGATGATGAGGGTTCGCATAGACTGCCACAAGGGAGTTAGTTTTCGTACTGGATGTTCATTATCAAATCCCGAACAGTCCAGTATACGTGAACATAGCAAAAAATGTAAAGTTAATATTAAATATGAAGATTTTGTTGTTGTTGGTCAACATCCAGCCCAAATGAACTGTTGATCCTGGAGAGCCTTTTATTAAACAACTTGTTCCGCAGTTGAACAACCAGACCACCTCCACCCCCTTGTTTCTCTCTTAAGCCTATGTTTCTGTGTACATTCTTTTAGTTTTTATTTATCTCTTACCATGGTAGGTCGACCCCCAGTGCTCCTCAAATATTTTTTTTAACTTTGTATTTTACTAATTTATTTATTTATTTGGTTTTGTTTAACTTTCATCGAACTTTTAACTAACGTATGTGCTTTTAACTTCTCGTGTTGTTTTATCAATTGTTAGTGTATTTTATCTATGTGTGAAGTTTCGTTTTTCATTTTAAACTAGTTTGTAAATAATTTTTAGACAATTTTCAAATCAATTTAATTATATTAGTCATTATTTATTATACAGACCCTGAAGATGCATTCTGCCGAATGCGAAACGCGTCGGAATAAAGTGTAAAATACTTCGCCATGTTTGTTCCTGCTCCTGCTTCCTGTGCATTATAT
>NC_087207.1:27924149-27931649 GCF_015104395.2 Macrobrachium nipponense | reverse complement strand
TTAATAAACGCTCCAAGAAGAGGTCCATTGGAGGACGAAATTGTTGGGCATTTTCTGACATATACCTTTTTCATTTTCCTATGTGGAATACAACGGAATTATTATCTTCGTGCCAAGAAGATTACCAGTACTATGATAGGCTATGTATTACATTTACCTTTTTTATGTATACATATATACATGTATACATATATATATGTACATATATAGTATATAGTATATATACATATATATATATATATATATAGTATATATATATATATATATAATATATATATATATTATTATATATATATATATATATATATATATATATATATATAGATATATATAATGAATGGCATTGTCGCTTCTAGAAAGTCGGATCTTTAATAAAAAGAGTATGGCCAACAGAAACTTCAGTATTTTCGTTAAAACTTTATTTTTACACAACGCCTACGTTCGGGATACAAATCCCATCTTCAGGGCTAAAAACAGGGAAAAAATTAAAATTCTATACATTAAATCAGACTAAAATGGGGCTCAGTAAAAAATTGCGTTTTTTTTGTTTTTTAAATTATATAGATTAATTAACAATATATCAGTGAAATTCGAATTTTATATAAAAGTAAGATGGTAAACATAATGAATAAGAGATCAAGAGTAAAAAGCAAAGCTACTAAGTACAATGACACTTTAAAATAAATAAACAAACAAAACACTTAAAAACACAAACTTTCAAATTCTCAAGTCGCTGTCCCAGAGAGAAGACATTATTGTATGTCCCCCGATAAGGGTAAAGGCGTTGTCCTACTGGATAGGGATGCATATGTCAAGATGAACCATGTCCTTTCCGACGCTACAAAACTTACGGAGGTTGGACCTCCAGAATTTAGTCTAATATTCAAGACCGAGGACAAGATTAATCGCAGCCTTAAATTTAACAACTTTTTGAAAATAATGTTTTGAATGATCAGACATATCGGTCTCTTTATAGAACTGGCTCTTCTTTCAGTTCCTTGTATGGGTTACCTAAAATCCATAAAGAAAATGTTTCTTTACGTCCAATATTAGCTGCCAATAATTCGCCAAATTTCGCCTTAGCCAAATTTCTAGTCCCCCTACTCAACGGTTTAACAAGCAATGAACATACATTACTGAATTCCTCCAATTTATTCCCGAGATTTACAGCAACACTGGTCATTTTATGGTTATTTACGATGTATCCTCACTGTTCACCAATGTACCTCTCACCGAAACCATAGATATAATAATTAGTGCTTTATTCCCTGCTGAAGATAGTGTTTTTGAAAGTTTTGATATTGACTCTTTTAGGAAACTTTTGGAACTGGCTGTGATGGATAACTATTTCATTTTTAACGGGAAAATTGACAAACAAACTGGCAATTGGGCTCTCCTTTAGGTCCCACATTTGCCAATATTTTTGTGCCACTTGGAAAAACTATTTCTTGACCAGTGTCCTTCATCTTTTAAACCCATTTTTTATTAAAGATACGCAGACGATACGTTTATACTTTTTAAATATAAAGATCATGCACATTTGTTCCTTAATTTCATTAACTCATTTCATCCGAACATTAATTTACTATGGACATAGAATCGAATAACGAACTGCCATTTTTTAGATATAACAATTCACGATGTAATGATAATTTTTAACAGGTGTTTTTAGAAAGAAGACTTTTACTGGTTTGGGAACAAATTTCTTTAGCTTTTGTCCATTAGTTTTTAAACTTAATGCATGCAAGACATTATTGTGTAGAGCTTATAATTTGTCATGCAACTGGGTCAAATTCCATGAGAAAGAAGTTTTCTTGCAAAACTATTTTAGCAGAAATTGCTATCCATCCCACCTATTTGAGAAAATCTTGAGAGAGTTTTTAAATGACATTGTTAAACCAAAAACACCCACTTTTAATGTACCTAAAAAAGAACTATATATATCCTTGCCTTTTTGTTTAACATATAAACTTGTAAAACGAGAGCTCACCTCCGTACTCAGCAATATGTACCCATACGTTAAATTTAATTTTATCTTCAAGAACTCCTTAAAAATCAGAAGTCTTTCAAGTTCAAGGACACCTACCGCAGTGATGCGATCTTCAACGGTATATTTGTTTACTTGTCCCAAATGTAATTTGGGAACCTATGTCGGTAATTCGAGTCGGCTGTTGAAGGTTCGCATCGATTGCCATCGGGGTGTCAGTCACTGAACAGGATTAACTTTATCTAAGAAAGAATTTTCTGCAATACGCAACCATGCAATAAAATGTAAACATAGCATCCAGTACAATGATTTTAAAATCTTATCCCAAGCAATAGATAACCGGTCATCACCCATTCTCGAATCCCTCTTCATTAAACATTTGTCACCAACCCTCAACAACCATTCAACTGCTGTACAACTGAACATTACTTAATAGACCATTCGCCCTTTCTACCTTCTCGCCTTTGTGTTTGCATCTTCCCTTTTGTCAAAAACAAATAAAACTTATTCAGTCTTATCTATACTTCTGTACCGGTGAGTTCTCATTTCGCTATTTTTTGCGTTGTGTCCGCCTTTATATATATATATATATATATATATATATATATATATATATAATCTATATATATATATATATATATATATATATTTCTCTCTCTCTCTCTCTCTCTCTCTCTCTCTCTCTCTCTCTCTCTCTCTCTCTCTCTCTCTCTCCTTTTGTAATCATATACAGAAATTTTTTGCCTGTTAGGATTCAATATTTTTCTCCTTTCTTTATTAATAATGAAATTTTCTTGTTGTTTGTTTATTTATTTTGAAAGTGTCATTGTACTTAGTAGCTTTGCTTTTACTGTTGATCTCTTATTCAATTAGGTACCGTCTTACTTTTATATAAAATTCGAATTTCACTGATATATTGTTAATTAATCTTTATAATTTTTTTTAAAAAAGCATAATTTCTTACTGTGCCCATTTTAGTCTGATTTAATGTATAGAATTTTAATTTTTCCCCTGTTTTTTAGCTCTGAAGATGGGATTTGTATCTCGAAACGTAGGCGTTGGATAAAATAAAGTTTTAAAAACGAAAAATACTGAAGTTTCTGCTGGCCATACTCTTTTTATTATTATATATATATATATATTATATATATATATATATATATATATATATATATATATATAATATATATATATATATATATATATAAATATATATTATATACATGTATACATATATTATATATATATATATATATATATATATATATATATATATATATATATATATATATATATATATATATATATATATATATATATATATATATATATATATATATATATATTGTATATAGATATATGAGCCACAAATAACGTTTAATATCAAATCCCTATCCCTAAGGAATAACTCACATTCGAGGGAATTAAAAACTGAGATTGCTTCACAACCTACAACAGCCTCAGTTATTTTTCCTTTGCAGGCGTTCCACTTCATCACGTCTCTTCCAGAGGTCGCTCTGGAAGGTTTTCTCGAAAGCCTTGGGATTCAACAGCATTTAGCCTTTTTTTTTAAGTGGTAACCCACCTAAATATCGACCAGATCCTACTTGAGAATATGAACATATTGATTAGCTGAAATTCCTTTATTTTTGGTAAATATTACTCTTTCGTTGAAGAGAATGTTTCATATGAAAGCGAATGACATTAAAATCTGATTAAAATGATCAAAGTCAGCACAGAAAGCATGCAGAGGACTTTCACTATTCACTTCTGTTAATGAAATAATGTTTGTTATTCTGTTAGAAGGATTACATAAAATCAAACGGACGAATCCTAACGGACTCTAGATTTTGAGGATGTGGATCGAAATGTGTGACTAGGTGCATTCTTTCATTTCGTTATTATTATAGTTACAATCGTGTATTATAAGAAAACGGCAGATTCCTGTATTTTGTAGGAAAATTAAAATGCGGTGGGTACTTGGATGACTGTGTTAGCTTTCTTCTATCACCGGTCGAGGTTTGTGATCATTGATTAAAAATATTAACAAGTAAAAAAAAAAAAAAAAAATCGAGTTTTCTATACAGCTAATACTCAAGGCGAACGAAAATAGATCCATCTTTCTATGGTTTCGGTATAATGCTGTATGAGCCGCGGCCCATGAAACCTTAACTATGACCCAGTGGTGGCCAGTCCTATATAGTTGCCAGCCGCACAATTATGGCTAACTTTAACCTTAAAAAAAAGCTACAGAGGCTAGAGGGCTGTAATTTAGTATGTTTGATGATTGGAGGGTTGATGATCAACATATCAATCTGCAGCCCTCTAGCCTCAGTAGTTTTGAAGATATGGGGGCGGACAGAAAAAAGTTTGGATGGACAGACAAAGCCACCTCAATAGATTTCTTTTAAAGAAAACAAAAAATAGTCCATGACATTTCACAGAACTGACCTACGTAAACTTGTGCTCCAGATGCAAATAGAGATTAATGAGAATAGTTGGGAAGATAAACTTTATCAACTCTGAATTGTGCTTGTTACAGCTAGGAAAGGAGGCCAGTGAGTCCTTCGCCTTTTGAAGAAATGTATGCGGGAGGAGAGGCGACGCCCTATAAATATTCCGCTGGAGTGTATTCAAAGAGCTCAGCCTGGCACGAATACACATGTTCATGCAAACGAAAGCCGGTCTTCCAAATTGACTCCCGTCTGCTACAACGTGCTGGAGAGACCTTTTCGTTTTGCCATTTGTTTCTCTTAGCAAATTTTCGCTTCTCTGAAATTCTCCGTTTGTTGACGCTTGTTAGAAAGATCCACTGGTATTGTTTTTTTCAAGATCTTTATAATGTGAAGCAAGTAGGAGATACTTATAATAGAAGTAAGTCTTATCAATTATCAATGGGTGTATTCACAGTGAAATGTATGGCAAAACAATAGTAAATCCTTGTCACAAAAACAGTTATGTATCTGTCTCAACGGATCATATAAGTACGTCTTATGAATATTGTTTATGGCGATAGAGAACAGGAAACATTTGTTTTGAATGAGAATGATATAAACAACACACCAAAAATCCAGAATCAGAAATTGTCTGAGTTTTTCAGAACATTATGTTGTGTAACATTGTGTAACATCATTACTGATGTTACACAAGAAATGGCCCATAATAACTGTTTCCATTGCATTTGTCGATTGGTTTACCAATAATAGTAAATGCTTATAAAAAAAACTAAGCACATAAAACGAAGACACATCTGCTCCATTTACCAGACAGGTCAAATATTAGCTCAAAATCGGGTCGCATTGGTACTGGGATTTCGATTTTTATTTCTATGACTTACCTGAGGTCAAAACTCTCTTATCTCAAAAGAATTAGGCTCAATGTAAAGGGCATAACTGAAGAAAAAGAAAATGCTGGCACGATCTTAGGATTATTTTGTGTACAAAATTGTGCCAACAACTCAGTTCTCGAGTTATTTGTGAATAATTCATTGGCCAGTACCGTCAACAAAAGACTACGAAAGAAAGTTAATAATGCTTGTGAGTTTACACAAGACGAATTTTCCCTCTTTTGAAGCATATTTCGCAAGGTTATGATCCATTAGGCAACATTGGTAACATTCTCTTCCAACGAAAATCCTTACCTTAGAATTATTTGCGAGTGACTCAAATACTGTATACATCCTATAGTGTACCAAATCATTCCCGTATAGACATGATTTAACGTAAACGAAATATACTGGAAATTTTCTTTATATGTGATTTAATTTCTGACGAAAAAAACTAAAACCATTAGAGATAAGAATCACAGAGCCATACGATATGTCCTCACGCACTTCACTGCCCAAACCTAATCACATTACATTGATGAAATTGAATTATCGACTGGGAGTACTCATGTTTGAGGGAAAAATGGTCTTTACGTGTAAAAGTCAGTCAAAACGGTAAAAAGGAAAAGGAAAAATTTCTACTAGAGTTAATAAAATGTTGAGACAACATCATGTTTATGAAGCGACATAAATTTGAGAGATGCGGAAATAGGTTTGTGTTACTTACGTGCTCTGATTACATAAAACAAGCGTTCCTTACAATCACCGTAATGAAAAAATCAGAAAGGCAACACCACATGCTTTGTAAAGTTACCCACGTGACATTGCTCGTTATACAAATTTTCATCCCTTTTGATTGACTACCTATTTCAAAAGTCTTAGTGTCAGTCATATGATATTATTAATGTAAGCTTTTGCAATACGGAAATGGTAGTGAAGGGAATCATTCACAGTTCAGGTTTCAAACTACAAGCTTCATCCGAAGAATCACTGGGAATAGTATAGCTTAGTGGAAGAAGTCAACAAATAATATATTAATTTCACACGCACACCTACATTGTTATTATTTTGCTTTATACTTCATCCATACCTGTTCCTAAATATGGAAAAAGTCTTCAGTATCTTTCAGGCTGTATACGGTCTCCTGAGCTCACATGTAATTCATTACTCAGTTACTATATTTCTTCTTTGGTTTATTCTCTTCTAGCATTTCGTTATTCGGTTCTATTTTTATGGGTATTTCTTGCATCCATCTTGAGATAAGGAATTGATCTTTCGACGCGCCCTTTGCAATGTCTCCATTGTGAAGAGAATCGGGGATACAATTCCTCCTCCCTTCATTAAGGTATTGTCCCTACCTCCTATATTGTATATGGAAGTTCTCCTTAATTTCTCTCTTAAGCATTCTCTCTACCCTTTGCGCAAAGCCTTGCCTTCCTTTCAGAGAATCTGATTCCCCACATATTCCCTGGCTGGCTCAAACCGTACAAATCGCCCTCACCCTCCTAAGATGCTTTCATTTCTATCCTCCTGTTCCCTCCTCAGAATTCTCTCCCGATCGTCTTTGCCACGTTTCCTTTCATTTGAATTTCTCTTAGCCTTCCCTTCAGGCAGCCAGGTTTCTATCCCAGAGATTCCATTCCAAGGATAACCCAAGAAGATTTGAATTACAAATTATGGTAATAATGACTCCTTCCTTTCTGTTATATTTCACTGTGACCTATCTTCCCTCCCTCGCCATACGCTGTGCTTGTCACTGCTCCGAGGTTTCATTAATTTTCACATTTTTTTCAAATTCCCTTCACAATTCCCTCACTGTTTTATTTAGAGAAGACTGGTTACAGGTTTTTCATTGTTCAAAGATATTTTCCTTTAAATTTGAATACTTGTAATCACAAAGTAACCCACACGAATACCACCCCAAATCTCTCTCTCTCTCTCTCTCTCTCTCTCTCTCTCTCTTTGTCTGTGTGCGCGAATGCATGCATGTCAGTAAGTTAGCTCTAGAAGAAATATATCGGTTAGTTTCTTTTACTTTTTTGTTTTTTATATCTATGAAGGAGCACAGACATAACATGAAAGGAAACTTATAGTGTTCTGTAAAGCTTCGAAAAAGGCTATAGGCTTACCTATTTAAATTTGTTTAAAAATTACTTAGGATATTTATTAATTATCCGTTTATTTCTGT
>NC_087207.1:27914149-27921649 GCF_015104395.2 Macrobrachium nipponense | reverse complement strand
TCTGCCCAGCCTCACAGTGACAACATTCACTCCGAATTTTCTCGGTCCTGAGGGCTCAGTGTTTTTGGGGAATTTTCTTGACAATTTCTATTCTCGATTATTCCACTATTGGTCGAAATATGTAATATATGCTTTGTTAATATCTTAAATTGTACTCTTTGTTAATATCGTACACTGACAGGTGTTAAATTTTGGATTAGCAAGATAGAGAGATTTAATTAGCGAGTGTTGCTTAAGAAACTTTGGAATGTGTGCGATGATCTATCAATATATAACACTACCAAGTACACCTATGTATACACTGCAGCTGTCAAGATATCTCATCTTGGTCAGTGTTCAGAAATAATAATATGTTCGTTCTGTTGATTGTGAAGTATCTCCTCTGACAAACTAACATCATGACTGGGCGGAATCTCAGAGATTCATTACCATTGTTATTCTAATTCCGATCATAATTAACACCGGTTCTCTCTTAGCAGAAATAAAATATGGCATTGGTCAACTCATTGAACTATTTCATGACCCCATAATGAATGAAAATATTCATGATTCTATTTGAAAAGTGAACCAATCAATGTCACGAATGTATGTTATCTGTAAATAAAAGTGCGATGAAAAACATAATATTGAAATAAAATTAATTCAAAATAAAGATAAATATACCTAAATATTATCCAATAAAAAATCTGTGTACTGAAAGGCTGTACCAAAAATCCAATATGGAAGTAACGGAACGTTTTTTTTTTCATTTTTTTTTTTTGACCAAGTAGAGAGTATGCATATTTTTGGGTAGTCGAGCTTCAAATTATTTTTCCTCTGGAGCCAAAATTACAAATGAAAAATGTGAGTTTAAAATATAAATAAATATAAATTCTCATGATCTGGGCAACATTTTCACCAAAATTTATTCATTTTAATTCAAATAGCACAAGGAATTAGTTATAATCAAGATAACTCTACTGTTCCATGAAAACTCTTGAAGTGGAAATAGTTACCTAATGCGTTTCGCTCACCCCTAAAATTGATGAATCAATTGCAGAAAATATCACAAAATATCTGATTCATATGGCGAGGTCAATGGGATTTTGCTAGTTTTTTCGTAAAAATAAAAACGATCTGAAAAAAATTAAAATGACTCGAAATGTTGTGGTACAGTTAAATTTAGTCTATATTCCTGGCAAATATATAACGTTAAAATAAAGCAACGGTGGCATTGATGACAACCCTGCGGGTCTAAAATAAAAAGGGTGTAATATCCCTAATTATTTCACGCCAATCGGAAAAGAGCTAAAATATGACATTTAGGATTTGGACTAAATCGGTGATTTTCATGGGTTTCTTAGGGAGGAAATTGGTTACAAATAACAAAGACAGGATAATGATAAAATTATCGCTTTTACATGGTACGACACAAGGCTACCATCACACAAATAGGTGATCCATCTTTTAGATAGTGTACTTTTCTCGTGCCTTGTAAAAACGAGAATATATATTTTCTTATATCTTTAAAAGTATTAAACAGTTTACTTAGATAGTGTACTTTTCTCGTGTCATGTAAAAGCAATAATATATATATTCTTATATTTTTGAAAGTATTAAATTGTTTAATACTTTAAAAAATTAAGAAATTATATATTATCGCTTTTACATGGCACGACAAAAGTACACTATCTAAACAAACTGTTTAATACTTTTAAAAATAAAAGAAAATATATATCATCGCTTTTAAAGGATACGACACAAAAACACTACCTAAATAAACTGTTTAATACTTTCAGAAATAAAAGAAAATATATATCATTGCTTTTACATGGTACGACACAAGTACACTATCTAGATAAACTGTTTAATACTTGTGAAAATATATGAAATTATATATTATCCCTTTTTCATGGTACGACACAAGTACACTACCTAAATAAAATGTATAATACTAAAATACAAAAGGAAGAAAAAAACAATAGCAAGTAAACAAGGGAAGAATTGGAGAAAACAGAACAGACTCATGACTTACCTGGCTGCACGAGGAGCAAAAGCGTAGCAAATGGAAAATATTTTCTTTTTAGCGTCAGGAAAACTTCATCTCCTACTTGACGAGTTTTTCTAATGACCTCCTGGCGGTTGTGTCGAGTCCTCTACATCTGAGATTTTAGGGGAAACGTTCAACTGTTATCTTGTAAATAAATTACTTGTGAAAGTTTATGTAAACATGAGTTTCGGGATGATTTAATACTTCGACGGCTCAGAGGTTTGTAAAGAGAGAGAGAGAGAGAGAGAGAGAGAGAGAGAGAGAGAGAGAGAGAGAGAAAGGGATTTATGCCTTCTACTGAATTTACGCAATGTTCGTTGGCCTGCAACCAGACAAAACTCGAATGATTTCTGAGAGAATATCTGTTCTTGTATTGGATTGGAGGCCTACCCTGATGTCTCCGGGGCACTGTTGCAAAGAAAACCTTCAAAGAGAAGGAGAAGATGGGTTTGTGTCAAAAGCATCCAGTCCTTAGGCATATCCCCTCACATAGCAACAAAAAAGGAACGGCACTGTTCACCCTTGCGGGGATTACAGAAGGTTGAACGTGATCATCAATGCTGACAACACCCCTCCATAACACCACAGATGTAACCACCTTTCTTCAGGGCAAAATATTTTCTCAAAGCTGGACCTTCTCAAAGGTTACTTTCAGGTCCACATGAATCCTGAAGACATCCACAAGACCACCATCACAACGCCCTTCCGCATCTTCACCTTCAATTACCCCTGCTTTGCCCTCCACAAGCAGGAGCTACTTTTCAGTGATTAATGAACGGCATCCTGGAAGGCCTTTCCTTCTGCAGCTGATATGCCGATGATATTTTAATATTCTGTGCACCAAAGGAGGAGCACCTCCAACACCATGATATTGTCCTCCAATGCATACAAGAAAACAGCCTCGTCACCTGATATGACAAATGCTCCTCCGCCACCAAGAGGTTCGAGTTCTTGGGGCACCTCATAACATCATAATGTGTCCAGCCTTTGCCCGAAAAAGTTGCCATCATCAGATGGTTCCCCACCCCCTACCACAGTCAAGGGTCTACAAGAATTCCTTGTAATGGTTAATTATTATCATAGCTTTTTGCTTCATATTGCCTCAATCTTGGCCTCACTCTATGAAGTCCTCAAGGGCAAGTCCAAGTCCCTCACCTGGGGACCTCTGCCAAAAATGCCCTTGCCAACGCCACCGGCATCTCGTTCCCTGAACCAGATCATTCTCTACTGCTTTCCATGGATGTCAGCGGCGTAGCTATAGGAGCTGTTTTGAAACAGATCATCCAAGGTCAACCTCGACCACTCAAATTTTTTAGCAGGAAGCTCAGCAAGACATAGACAAACTACTCCATGTTTGGCTGCGAACTCCTGGTGGCATACCTTGCTGTCAAACACTTCCAACATTTTTTGGAAGCCCCACCTCTCAAAATTCAAGCTGACCGCATGCCACTAGTGCATTCAATGAACTGCCAGTCCAATAACTAGTCACCCTGTCAGCACCAACACTTGTCAGCCATCACCAAATTCAACTGCACCCTTTGCCACGTCCTGAGAAACACAACCCTGTCACTAACGCCCTTTCCAGAATTTCCATCGATGCTGTACACCTAGGCATCTTTTACAAGAAGCTGGCAAACAAGCAACAGCAGGACCCAGAGCTTAACTCCTGCAAGACCTCTTTAATGTCTCTGCAAAGGCACGCCAGCCCCTAAACAACAATAACACCACCTCCATCCTCTGTGGTATCAGCCCTAGCCACCCACACCCATAGATCCCACAGTCACTTACGTCACATCTTCGACATCATCCAGTCTGCACACCCTTCAGGATGATCTACAGCCACCATCCTAAAGAAGCACTTCATCTAGCATGGCACATCAAAAGACGCAAAGGCGTGGGTCCATGAATGTTTTTACTGCCAACTCACCAAAATCCGCCATCACACAAATTCAGGTGTAGGCTCCTTTCATCAACCGCAACGCCATTTCACCCATGTCCACATCAACATTGCCTGACCCCTCCCAAGCCCTGAAGGGGATCGTTACCTACTCACAATGGTTGACCGAAGGGCATTGTTACCTACTAAAATGGTTGACCACTCAAGAAGATGGCCCAATGCCACCCCTATGACAGATGCATCAGAAGCAATGCTGTTCATCTGCCCTTAACCCAGCCTTACATGGGCCCCTACCAGGTCATTGACTGCAAGCAGAAAGCCTTCTTCGTCGACATCCACGGCACGATAGATTGAGAGCAGTCGACTGCCTCAAACCAGCTTATTTGCCCAACCACAATACTCCTCCAGTCCAGTTTTCAGGGGCAGGGCACCCTATGCAACGTCTTGGTCAACTCTCAATTGGGGAGTATTGTGCCAGCAATCCAAAGGCCTGCATTTCTCACGCTGCAAGCAACAGGACGTCGCCAGCTTCCGTAGTAACTCATCAAGTCAGCTAAGTGGCGCCATAAGAGAGCACACTTGATTTTCATCTCTATAGGAGCTATAAAGCTTATATCAATGACTGTATATGACTGGTCCGTTAGTTACTGCGTAAGTTTTCTGGCCGCTGATTGGCCATTAATTCATATAAATATAGCCGTGATTCATTAATAAAGTATCATTTGAAGATCATACTCTTATTCAACTCCTAAAAGGCTGTTAGCCCATAGGTACTTCAGGGGAACAGGGAGATGAAATGACACAGCTGAGGCGTTGTAAATAATCTGTGAATGTAATTTATGACAGGGGGCAGAGGAGTGTTTCCAGCGTGACTGAGGATAAGGAAGTATCATTGAGAGAGACTGATAGAAACAGATGAAAGAAACGTTTTGCTTTATTGACAGAATATATAATGAATTTTGGAAAAGATTATTTCTCTTCATCGGGTACAATATCTAATTGCCACTCTGTTATGTTTCATTTCAAATGTCATTTACTTTTACCTTCTTTTTATTGATACCACAGTTTCTGGTTGCATTCATGTAAAACTCATTTCTGTAATCAACATTCACGTATCATGACAACAGGGTTCCAATGAGTAAAAAAAAATGCATCGCTGGAAAGGCCAAAGCACAATGGCTTTTGCACAAGGTGCATCTAAGAAAATATTGATTGTCTGGACTTGCACGACGGTACTAAACGCGGTCAATTTACCTATATGGAGTAAGAAGGTTTGGTGTTAATAAGATAAATTAAAGGTATGTTACATTATTTGCGAACAACCAATGAACGAATACTTAAAAAAAAACTTTAAAGCATGAGAAATTAAGACGCATTTATTATTCTTCAATCCAAAAGCTTCTCAATATTAGCTAAACAGCCTTTAATTGACGGTGATTTGTATGTACACTGTTGCAACTAAAATTTTTCCTTATACGTTAACACTAACGGTATATGGATCCGAGCCACTACAGTCAGTGGCTCCGACATATAGAGGCAAGTAAAACATGGAATCGTATTTGTTTTTTGAGATAAAGGAGCTCTTCTATAAGAAGCAATAAGATTGATGAGGGCTTTGGCGCGCAGAGAGAGAGAGAGAGAGAGAGAGAGAAGAGAGAGAGAGAGAGAGAGAGAGAGAGAGACCTTACCTTATCTTACAGTGAGGCACCTCTAATATTAACCAGAGAATTGCGTCTCCCGGTATATTTTGCATCTTCCAATCTTGCATGGTCTGGAATGCTGCTTAGATATTTGTCGAGCTTATTCTTAAACACATCTATGCTCACTCATGATATGTTCCTCAGATGAGCTGGCAACTCATTGAATAGACGCTGCATTATCGATGCTAGTGCATAGTGCACCAGCATTGAGAGAGAGAGAGAGAGAGAGAGAGAGAGTTCTGAAGATGTGCAAAAATTTCGCTAAATCAATATATATCTGATGAACTTCCATAGGTAAGGAAACTCAATGAAGCATAAATCCACCATTATGGGGAAAGGTGACATTAACCCATCGACAGCTTTCACTTCTATGGCAGATTAACAAGAGTGATTCGGAAGCGTTTATATTTGTTCAGATTGGCCCAGTAACCTGAAGATATTTTGGCCCTGTACATTTAGTGTCTCGATTCAAATGGAAAATGATATGATTATTCGATAAAAGCAAAAGCCCTTTTACCTGGAGTTTGACTTAACGAGCAGTTGATAGGGTAAATAAAAGTTCTGCAAGAATGTGCTTTGATTTGTTTTGTTACTATTTTCCTCATAGCCAACGGAAAATAAACTAAAGTATTCTGAAATAAGGCTTGGTCATACATCAGTAAACTAAAACGAAAGAATAAAAAAAAAAATATGTTTAAACATGATATAGAAAATTAATTGTGATATTTTTTGCGTCGAGATAATGGTATGATAATCCCACATGAAAGCCTTTGTTAAAAAGTATGTCGAAAACCAGCCCCCAAATTGTTTGATGTAATTAATTTCTCAATTATATTTGTAATTGGATTCATTAACGAAAGCAATGAACCACGATGCCACAGTCATCATTTTGACTTTGAAACAAAAAGAGCTCTAATCACATTGTCTAAATTATCGGTGTGGTTTCTCGCATTTTATTGCAGTTTTCATGTACACGTCCTTGTTATTAGCAATAGGAAAGGTGATAAAAATAAAAGGGGATAACAAGGACAAAGCGCTCTTTACATTGGTTTATCATTGCAAAAAGAAAGTTATCATATACCTTCCTTGGCATACGAGGCTGGCTCCGGGCTGGACGACGGCAAGTTGAGACGTGGATTTTATAACCCCTCGAATACAGGTTTTCTTTTTTCGTTTTGCAAACAAATATAAGGATACACATTGTATGTTGCTACACGTGGATTCTTCATCATTCATATAAATGAATGACGAATTTATCATATTAAATTTCCATGGATGATGGCTGGGTGAGGTTGCATTCGTAAGAACTACACTAAACTTTGAAACAATCATCAAGAAATCATCATAGTCAACTGATTCTATTCCTTTAAATTACCGAAAGCCATCAATGAAATCAAGAGAGTTATAACCAAACTACCAAAGTGGATTTAAATTCATCAGCAAATCCAAAATTCTTTTCCCACTTTTCTGAATAAAAAAAAAATCATTTAAAAGTAGCTTCAGTTAATCAGTAACATCAAAACCCCAGTACCATTTTTCGGATCAACTGTGAGAAAACCCAGAGCTGGAATTTTAAATATTTTAAAATTAATCAATTGGTCCAAAATTCTTTAATAGGTTAACTGGTTTAAATGAATCATTAATATCAAATTCTGTCATTTCTAAAACTGTCTCAGTTAAACAGTTACACAAAAACTCTAGTTTTTTTTTAACTGAATCATAAAATAAACCAAAACTATAAAAATCTTGTATTGTTAAAATGACGTTACATTTATAAAATGCTTTTTATACAAAATTTGTTTAATGGAAAAGAAAAATAGTGCATCGTTGGGCGAAGAGGATGAACAGTGAACCTCCTTCCCTATTGCTTTAGG
>NC_087207.1:27894149-27904149 GCF_015104395.2 Macrobrachium nipponense | reverse complement strand
TCAAGTGTAAATACTATAAATCAGAACAATATGGCAGTAAGTTCCAACTGCAGGGAAGAGGTGGCCGTAATTTTGGCGTGTTTAGTGGAGCAATTCGCAATACGATGAGGGTAGTCAGGAATGGGAAACTGGCATTTCCTCATCTATGAAATCAGCAACAGTCCTAACCAAAAAGATACAAAATAGCTATTCATAATTATAGTTGAAAGGATATAATCCTTCAAAACTTGGAAAAACAAATCTAATGAAAACATCTTGAAATAATTGAAGAATGTTTCCAAATAAAATCCAACGTGGGTCAAAGAGACTCATAAAGAAAATTGTACATCAAACCAACATATTCCAGACAAAGAAAATGAAATAAGGTGAATGCTTGTGAATCTCCTAATTGATGCAATTAGGAAAAAGAATGCCAAAAGCAAGCCTGCAAAACTGTGTAAAGGTTTTGGTAATAGCATAGTCAATCCCCAAAACCAAAACCTAATCAAAAAGAACATGTGCTGCGTGCAACATTTCCCGACCCATCCACCCAGTGTCTGCTGGGGTAATACCAAGATTTGAGAAAAGATTACAATAATTTTTTGTTCAACATGTCCTTATCATGATAGACAATGTTATTATAAAATCAAGATTGAATGTACAAATAAGTTGAGGATGAAGATGAAGAGGAAGATGGAAGAAGAAGGAAGAAAAAGAAGAAGATGAAAAAGCGGAAGAGAAGTAAACAAAAAATGAAATGACAGAAAAAAAAATAAGGAAAACCAAAGAACAAGATAAAGATATGGATGCAAGAGATACTCATTGATACTACATTGATGAGGCAATAAACGCAAGCCCAAATTAAAAAAAAAATACCTAACGAAGAAATAAATTACGAGTTATGACAACAGAAAAGCAAATCCCTAAGAGGTCTTCTAACCCAGATCTACACAATGACGGGAAAGAGGAAAAAATAGACAAGAAACGACAAAATTCTGAACCTTGAACCTTTTAAAAGAGGGAATTGCAGATTTTGGGAGAAAGATTTTGTTACTAGCAAACATCCTAAAGATATTGTCAAACTATGAATATATGGGGTTTTTTTTTTACTAAAAATGTGCATACTTATATGGATATGGGGATTGAATTGCAGGAGATCTGCATCCAAAAACATATGTAAAAACCCTAAAAGAAGGAAAAGGATGTAAGTTCGAGAAAAAAAAAAGACAAAAAAATCCAAATATTATGCAACCCTGTAGCCATGAAATCATAATCAAATAAATAACCCCCAACCAAGTAATAAAATCCAAATAAAAGAAAGAAACAAATGAAAGAGAGAAATCAAGAATATCAGTAAAAGAGAAAAGCAAACCACCAAACTGAGAATTATGCAAAGAGGTTGTCAGCAAAAAAATTTTTCAAATCATCAGCTTCCGAAACTTCTACTCAATAGATAATAACTTGTTTATTTATTAGGTCAAGGAGGATTTATTGCAGAAACGGAGAAAATTTTTTGGGGGGGGGGGCAGATTTCAGGAACACCAAATGAATAATTATGGATTGAAGGAATATCAAATATTTATGGAAAAGTTGGATTTTTTAATGTCAAAGAATTTCTGAAAAATGAAAAAAGAACAACCTAATACCAGAACACAGGAAAGGAGACATGGGAAAATCCTTATTACTACCAGTATTAAATAAGAAGGAGAAAACAACGCAAACCATCAATCGTGATTGAATGCGCAGGGTTTAGTTTACGATTAACTCAAAAATAAAAGAAAAATCGAGTAACTTATAAGAACTAACCCAAAATGAAAAGAAAAATAGATATAATGAACTATAAGTGAAACCTGGTTATTCCCAAGAGACCTGGAATGATGATCCAAATAAAAGGGTTCCAAACTTATAGATCCAGAATAGAAAAACAATAGGAAATCAAGGGGGTGAACCGCAATATATGGGAAAGACAAAAAAATAAAACCAAGGAAAAATAATATGAAAGAAATATATTAACCTCAGAATGTGAACTAATAGTCGGTAGAACTTTGAAATCTGAAAAGAATTGATGAACATAGTAATATATAAGGACCTCCTCCCTACTACTAAAGGTAGTTTTTGACTTAATAATTGAAAAATTGGATGAATTGTATGGTAAAATCCAACAAGGACTGGACTATTCTCCCTAATCCTGGTGACTTCAACTTTTCCTTTTCGTAGAATGGAAAGAACGAATAGGAAGAATTGGGTTGGTTGTAACTTATACATATAAAAACAAAAGGAGAGGTAATCGTAGTGGCCAGAAGTAATAAAGGCAATTTGAAAAGCTATTAGCTATGCTCAACTATAATACAACATTCAAAGCAAATCAATCACCATGCCAACAAGAAAGGAAAATACTTTAAGACCTAGGTATTTGTGAACGGAGATGAATTATTTGTTTTAAAGAAATAATAGTTTTATGAATGCGAGTTTTATTTCAATCATAAATGGTTCATTAGAAGTTAACAGTTCACTTTTATCCCAAAGCAATGTGAAAATAGACGGGAAAAAAAAAAAATTTAAAAAAAGGCAAGAAATGAAAAAGTTGGGTAAGGGAATATGGAAAAATACAACCTTCTACAGTAAAAATTAAATAAAAGGTTCAGAAAATTAACTGAAGAATTAAACAACAAAGATTGGGATTAACATTTTCGTAAGTGATGGACATAAGGGTAAATACGGATATATTATATAAAATTTATTGGAGAAAAGTAAGTGGGGAAAAAATATATACCAGAAGAAGAAAAGTAAACATCATTCAATGCATACCAAGAGACAGCAATGATCCTTGTTTCCCAGAAAATCAGAAAGTGGTAAAAAAGGGTCTTGCAAAAGAAAAAAATGCATGGAAAGTTATAGAACTAAAAAGTAAGATAGAAATGCGCAGAACAAAAGATTATACAATCCAAAAGAAAAATGAAAAAAACGGGACTTTGGAAAAAAAAAGTCCATGATTAAATATCAAGCCAAAACCCCAAACTATTATACTCATATGCGAAGAAGATGAATAAAGAACGAATATGAAATAGGCCCCCCTCTGAGAAATTGAAGGGAGATTAACGAAATGAAAAAAAAGGAAATTTGCAACATACTGGCATGAACGATTATAAAAGGAAAAAGAAAATTCAATTTTCAGAACCCCTAGAAATAGGATAATGAAGATAATGATATAGAAGTAAGGGTGAACGAAATAGTGAATATTTAGTCTGACATAGAAATTTAACTGAAGCTGGATATTTGTGCAGGCAATTAATGAAATTTAAAAATGGAAGCTGCTGCCAGGGCCGGATGGAGTTCCCTGCTATTTTTGTTAAAGAAAAGAAAGTAGTTCATTCTATCGCAAAGCCACTTCGCAATATTATTAAGACAAAGTGTAGATACCAGGCAAGATTTGTGAATGAGTCCAAAATTAGCATAATATCCCCCTACCCCTTTACTTTTCAAAGTGGGATCAAGACTAGAGGCAATAGTTAATTATAGGCCTGTGAGTCCTAAACATCACATATTATGGAAAGTGTAATGGAAAGGGTAAGTGAAGTCAAAAAATATTATGAACATTTAATAAAAAACTCTTTGTTTAATATAAGGAAACAACACGGTTTCGTACCCGGAAAAAGTACCCAACCCAAACCCAACTGTTAGTCCCCACCGTGAGAACATATTCAAAAATATTGGAAAAGCGGGAAATGAAACAAGTATGTGGTTTTTATCTAGACTTTGCAAAAGCTTTTGACAAAGTAGAACCATAATATCTTAGCAAAGAAAATTAGAAAACACAATTATCGTAGATAAAGTAGGAAGATGGCGTTAAAAGAATTTTTTACCACAACAGAAAACAGATAGTTATTGCAAACGAATGATAAAATTCCGGATGAAACCAAGGGTAATATCCGGTGTGCCACAATGGTACGGTGCTATCTGCAATATTGTTTGTTATTTATGATTGAAAGACATAGACCCAGTAAATGTTTAAGGAATTCGGTAGTGAGTTAGTTTCCGCTGATGACACAAGAATAAAGTAGGAGAAATTTACTTTGTGATGAAGATAGGAACGCTTCTACAAAGAAGACCTTAACAAAGTATTATGGATTGGGCAGAGGTAAAATAGGATGGTATTTAACTCTGATAAATTTGAATCACTAAATTAATGGAGACAGAGCAAGGCAAGCTATATGCATATAGGGGACCTAAATATCAATCACAAATAAGGAAGCAGTTGTAAAGAACCTTGGGTGTGATGATTGAATAGGAAACATGTTATGCAATGTATCAAATAGCAACATTCTGTTTGGCAAAATGTAAAGCAAAACAAAATGGGAATGTTGTTTACGGCCCACTTCAACCAACAAGAAAAGCTGAACCACATGCTTATGCTTTATAAAAACATATGTTCGTAGTCCCACCTTGAATATTGCAATATGATTTTTAAACATGGTACCCCACATATCAAAAGGATATTGCCAAACAAATAGAGAGTGTACAAAGGGTCCTTTTTAAACAGCGTAGAAATAGAAAAGAAGTTTTAAAGGATCCTAGAGACTACCTGGGTAAAGACTACCAATCCTTAAAATTATATAGTCCTAGCAAAAGGAGAAGAGAACGCTACATGATAATTCAGGCATGGAAACAGATAGAATAGGAATAACAGAAAATATCATGGAACTAAAAAATATCAGCAAAGAGCAAGCAAGAGGTAGATTAATAGTGCCCAAAACTTATAACCCAAGGAAAAATAAGGCAAAGAGCACACAGGACATTAATCCACTAAGGCCACCTCAGCATCGATAATGCCAGCGTCCTATTCAATGCGTTTTTGCCAGCTCATCTGTGGAATAATATCAGGGAGGTGAGCGTAGATGTGTTTAAGCAATAAAGCTCGACCAAATTATCCTAAACTGCATCCCAAGACCTCCAAGATTGGAAGATGCAAAATATACCGGAAGATGTACTAGCAACTAACTCTCTTGTAAGACATTAGAGTGCGCCTCACACTGAGGGACCTGGGGCAACCCGAACGAACTGTAAGGTCTGTAAGGTAAGGTCTCTCTCTCTCCTCTCTCTCTCTCTCTCTCTCTCTTTTATTTTTGCATAGTTTCAGTAATCTTTTGTAAAATGTCCGTCCTCCGACTTTTATTGACCATGCGTTAATGATAGTGCCCCCCCCCTTTGGGGGGGGAAAAACTAAAAAACCCCCCCAAAATTGGGAAAAGTTTAAAAAAAAAAAAAAAAAAAAAAAAAAAAAAAACAAAAAAAAAAAAATTTAAAAAAAAAAAAAAAAAATTTTAAAAAAAAAAAAAAGCCAAGAAAACGAAAATATCTCGTAAATGTGAGAATCCAAATAAACCAACCCTCGTACACCCTTCCAGTTTTTCTCTCCGGAGTCTTAAAGAGGCGCTTTCTTTGAACGCCGGCATTCAGGAAGGCGCCGCGGCCGTCCTCAGGGGCTTCATTAGTCCTTCTCGTTCAACTACTGAAAAAGAACCGCTTCATTATTTGCATCAACATTCCATTGGGGAGGGCCAATCTCAGGAAAGAAGTGCCTTAGTCGGGTTGTACACCCAGTTTTCGTTTCTTTTTTATTCCTAGTAACCCATACTTAGGGAGTCAAAAAAAAAGTTATTTTTTTTCTCGATTTTTTTTTTTTACGGTAAACCAGAAAACTTGTACATTATTCGCCACATGTGTGGTGCTAAACTTAGCTGCTAATAAAATGGTATTTCCATGTAGTTAAACTCAGAGTCAAAAAGGTGAGCCACAAACATTAGTTTTTGCATAATGAAGTATGTTTCATACTTACTTCATTTTTTTAATTTATTTAATATCTGTTTAGTTATTTTGGGAATACCAGAACGATCCTTAAATGCCCACTAGGCTAAAGTGTCCACTATTTCATAACACATAAAAAAGACTCATTTTGTCTGGTAAACCTTCTGGGAAAGTAAGAGCAAAAAACAAGGAGGCTTCAAAATTCAGGAACTATAAATTTTCCAATACAGACCTGCTACCCTCGTAAACAATGATTTAATGCAGAGTTCTCTCATAATCAAGTTTAAAAATTGGTATGAATAATGTCCTTTATTGTTGTTGATATCTCTCAGTAACGTGTGAATATAATATACTCACTTCGCTCCACTCACACACACACCACGTGTATGATATGTATGTTAATATATATTAATAATATATTAATTGTATATATAATTATATATGATATATATATATAATAATATAAATATATATATATATCTTGTATAGGGGGTTATTTAAAAGGCCACAGTCGTGAATTGTTAATCTCAGCTCTTTCCAAGGGTTAGTATTCAGGTCGGTTGGAGAACAAGCGCTGGATTCCTCGAAGATGCTGAAATGGAAACAGCCAGGAAAGAATACCAATGCCACTTTGCGGTCGGTGACGCCTCGGAAATCACATGTCCTTGGAAGATGGCGCACCCGTGTTTGCTGGGTGCCACAAAGGGTGCATGTCCTGCGTGTGTGCTCGTAAGGCGGACGATATATTGGCTTTGTTAGTTATGGATAGATCAAGTGTTTTGAAGAGAGGGCAGGGCCTCATTGTTTACTTGTGACATAGGTGGTGTAACCACGCCTGGGAGAGGTGTTGCAGACCCATCGAAATAAGGTAACGTAAAGAAAGAACTTTGAAAAAAGTTAACCTTTGAAGTGATAATTAATATGTTGGAAAGAAAGAGTAAGGTGTTGTTGGGGCGGTAACAGCATTCCTTGTGATTAACTTTCATGGGTAAACGTGGTGTAATAATTGTGGTCTCCTTATTTCAGATGGGGTTCAAATTCCCACCATATAGAAAAATGGATTTCGCTAAGACTTTTAATTGGACTTATTGAAAACAATATTGTGGTTAGTCGGGACGTAGTGAGATTAGTAAGGGGGGTACTTTGACTTAAACCTGATTTGGGCGAAGTAAACGATAGTTTTAAAAGACGTTTTTTTTGGGGTCAAGAGTTAATTCATTTTATTTCCAGTTTTAATTTACTTAATTTGTTCCATTTTAATGTTAGCTCATTTGGGATAAAAAGCACATCTACGGGGTTTTTATTTAGTTGCCCTAGCTTTGCATTTCAGTGCTAATGCCCCGGAAAACGAGATTCTGCCACAGAACGAAGGTAGGTAGTTGCCTGGTAGTAGTTTTTTTCATTTTTGCTTAAAACGAGTGTCATTTGGTAAAACAAAAAACTCGTTTAACGATATATATATTATTATATTATTATATATATATATATATTAATATATAATAATATATATATATATAAATATATATTATCTATATATAGCAATATCTATTTATAGATTTAGTTCCCATTTTTATATTTCCTCATTTATGTTTATCAATCCTCCAAATCTTCAATTTTTATTATTTTAGTGATCATTATTTTTCATGGGGGGAGGGGGGGGGGGGCGGGCGGGGCACGTACACAAATTGTCCAGTCTGAAGTTTAGCAACCAATGGGGGGGAAAAAAAAAAAAAAAAAAAAAAAAAAAAAACTGGGGGTTTTCAAAAAAACCCCCCCCCCCCCAAAAAAAAAAAACCCCCCCGGTCCAAAGCAAGGAAGTGTCACAAAAGACTTTTTTGTATCAGTAGCCTACAAATGGTATTTGAAAGGTTTGTTTCCAGAAATCATATCTGGGTGCATTTGTCGAACATAAAGGCAAAAGGAAGGTTTTATTCACCACCGCATTTTTTTGATTTTTTTTTTTTTTGACATATCTGTTAATGGTCCGGAATTCCAGTATACTTCACTTTCATCTTTTTTTTTTTTAGTCCTGAAAGTTTAATTCTTAGACTAGATAGCAATCCTCCTCATGTAGTTCAATGTTGGCATTCGAAATCATAATCATTGCCATAAAAGAAATTTGAATCGTTTATCAATCTACTGATTCAAAGAGGACCATTGAAATAATTGAAACCGCTGAATTTTTATTTTAACAAAACACTAATCACTTTTTTATATATAATAATTTGGCTTAATCTTTGCGAATTAGACAGTATACCAGTACCTACCTACATTTTAAATCCTGTGTTCGGTTATAGGATCTACATTCTAATCCTATTTTGTTTTATTTGGGTCCTCCTATCAGATATGCATTTCTAATTGTATAAAAGGAAAGGAACCATTTGAGAAAATAAATTATGCCCCAATGAAATAAGCTTTTTTATTATTTCAAAACCAAAGAAATAAAGGTCTGACTACAAGAGAAAACGTAAGGAAGCAGTTTCACGGAGCGTAATTCAACCGTTGACATTATGACGAATGTGTCAAATGGTACACTAAACAACTGGACGAAAAGAGAGCCAATGTTTCCGTCATATGAAAGAAAGCCAAATTCAAACAAACAAAGTCCGGTTCTAATGTAGCAAAACTAAATCATTTAATAACTAAAAGTAATAAAAAGCTTATTTCATTTGGGGGCCCAAAAAAAAAAAATATTATTTTCCCTCAAATGGTTTCCACCTTTCCTTTTATACAATTAGAAATACATATCTGATAGGAGACAAATAAACAACAGATAGGAATTTAAAAATGTAATCTTCCTTAAACGAAACATAGGGTTTAAAATTAAAAAATGTAGTAGGTACGGTAATACTGTCTAATTCGCAAAGAATAAGCCAAATTGTAATATATAAAAAAAGTTGATTAGTGTTTTTGTTAAAACATATTCTGGCGGTTTTCATATTCAATGGTCCTCTTTGAATCAGTTATTTATAACGATTCCAAATTTATGGCAATGATATGATTTCGAATACCGACATTAAAACTACATGAGATTGCTATCTAGTCTTAATTTTACTTTCAGGAGTAAAAAAAACAGATGAAAGTGTAAAGTCCTACTTTGGGGGGGGTAAAAAAAAAAAAAAGTTTTTTTTCCCGACCATTAAAAACGAAATGTAAAAAAAAAAATCGGTTGGTGATAAAGACCTTTATGCTTTATTGCCCGCCAAAATGCAAACATTCTAATACCATAAGTTCAAGTAAAGTTCGTTTAATTTTGTTTTTAATTTTTTTTTTTCCATGAAACTTACTTTTTTTTTTATAAAATAACTATATATCTATCTAAAAAAGAAATAATCAACACAAAACAATCACATGTGGAACAGAAATAAAATTTGAGGATTCACCATCCGGGATCGAAACCAGGTTATTTTCAAAAATTGAATGGTAATGGTGCGGCCCAACAAAGTCCATATTCGAAGTTTGGAAACGTAAGTACTACCTGTACTTTGGAGCTTTATCTGGTCAAGGCTAATTATTGCCATCGCAATACCAGTGCTTTTTTTTTTTTTCTTTTTTTCCCCTTTTTTTCTTTTTTTTTTTTTTTTTTTCTTTGTTTTTTCTTTTATTTCTTTTTTTTTTTTTTTTTCTTTTTTTTTTTTTTTTTTTTTTTTTTCGTTTTTTTTTGTTTTTTTTTTTTTTTTTTTTTCCCCGACTCAGCAGTGACCCTAATTGACACCAAATCATTCGCTTTTCACTTCTGAGTGAATATGATCGAAATTAAGATGCAACTACCGCAATCACGTGTGAGCAATCAATAAATTTCTGATCTTTGCAGTGACTTGAGTGTTTTTAATTGTCACTCGATTCTAACCTTTCAATTGAAAGATCTGGGTTTTAAGCCCAAAGTGACTATCATACATACATACTAACTATAATACATACATATATGTATAACTGAATCCCGAAAGTTTTGGAACGTTGGATAAACATCCATAAATACAACTTACTTCCCGTTTTGCTGATTTTAATAAATATTAGTCGTGGCCTGTTTTCATTTAGACCCCTGGTATTTGTAACCATGTTTAAGAATGACCCTCAAAGATTATAATTACAGACTTAAATACAATTAGTTGCCTTAGAGATTATCTTCGTTGTATATGTATTTTTTAATATGTGTTTGTCCAATTATGTTATTGTGAAATATGTTTTTGTTTTTACCCAAAGTTCTGAATAGCTG